>NW_024466686.1:0-67088 GCF_017591425.1 Ochotona curzoniae | reverse complement strand
AGTGGCTTACAGACATGTATCAAAGAAGACAAGCTGTATGGCTTTCAAAAGAGAAAGCAGCTGTATTTCCTCAGAGTACAAAAAGAACTCTGAATCACATTTTTCAAAGTGCCCAAACCATCTTCTGGCCATGAGCTGCTGCATGTGTGCCTCTGTGCACACAGAAACAGCAAGTGCTGCACATGGAAGCCAAGACAAGGCTAGGGCGAGGAGGAAGTCCTAAGCCACTGGTACCGAGCAAAGCAAAGTTCCTTGGAGAGGGTGCAGTTCTGGTCAGACACTGTGCTCTCAACCTAGGTAAATAAAAAATCATATAACAAGACACAAAAACACACTTATAACTAACCATTTGGCCTGTGAACTCCCCCACCCCCAACACTAAGTTTAGTAGATCTGGTTAACAATGTGTGTCACTGGCAAACTGCAGTTACAGAAGCTAATGTCAGTTTCTACCAGGTTGGTACACTTTTTTTTGGCATTCATTTTCCTACAGATTACTACTTCAAAAACCCTAAAATCATATCAACAAGAATACATTTTTTTAAAGATTTGTTTTGTTTTGTTTTGCTTTTAAAGATTTATTTTCACTGCAAAGCCAGATATATATATAGAGAGAGAGAGGAGAGACAAAAGAGGAAAACCCCCCATCTGATGGCTCACTCCCCAAGTGAACACAATGGTTGGAGCTGCGCCGATCCAAAGCCAGGAGTCAGGAGCTCTTTCAATTCTCCCATGTGGCTGCAGTGTCCTAAGGCTCTGGGCCATCCTCAACTGCTTTCCCAGGCCACAAGCAGGGAGCTGGATGGGAAGCGGGCTGCTGGGATTAGAACTGCTATCCCTATGGGATCTCAGCCACTAGGCCACCGTGCCCAGCCCAGAATGCATTATTAAATATAAGCGGTAAGGACAGCACTTGGCATAATAATCTAAGATAACAGTTTAAAAAAAAAGATTTGTTTATTTTTATTGGAAAGACAGATTTACAGATAGAAAGAGAGACAGACTGTTCATCTGCTAGTTTACTCTCCAAGTGACCTCTGAAGCTGAGCTGATCCAAAGCCAGGAGCTTCTTCCAGGTTTCCCATGCCATTGCAGGGTCGCAACGCTTTGGGCTGTCCTCTACTGCCTTCTCAGGCCACAAGCAGAGAGTTGGGTGGGAAGCAGAGCAGTTGGGACATGAACCAGCACGCATGAGATCCCGGCACTTACAAGGTGAGGATTTAAAACTAACCATTGTGCTGGGTCCATAAAATTATGTTTTTCTATTGACTTAACGATTTCTCAAGAGCTATTTTTGTTTTGTTTTTAAAGATTCATTCATTTTTTATTTGAGAGCAGATTACAAGAGAAGAGAGAGAAAAAGAACTTCCATCTGCTGGTTCACTCTCTAGATAGCTCCAACAGCCAGTTGAGCTGATTCAAAGCCAGGAGCTTCTTCCAGGTCTCCTATGTAGGAGCAGGGACCCAAAGACCTCAGCCATCTGCTGTTTTCTCAGGCTGTAAGCAGGGAGCTGGGTCAGAAGTAGAGCAGCTGGGACTCGAACTGGTCCCCATATGGGATGCCTATGCTGCAGGCAGCTTTACCCATTATGCCTTGGAAAGTCCCAGCCATGTGGGCATCTGAGCAGTAAATCAATAAACCAGAGTGTTCACAAGCTCTTACCCTTTACATCCCTAAACAGACAGAGACAGAAAGACAGAGATAGGACATTTCTTCTGGGGATAACTTTGTGCCACAGTGGGTTGAGCTGTCCTGTCACCAGCACATCATAGCAGGGTCATGACTGCTCCATTTTTGATCCCTTCCTGATCTAACTAACTGGATGCTGATTTGAGTCCCAGCTGCTCTGCTTCCCATCCAGCTCCCTGCTATGCACCCAGGAAAGCAACCAAAGATGACTCAAGTGCGTGTGCCCATGCCAGCCTAAGAGAGACCAGTACAGAGCTCCTGGCCCCCTGGCTTTAAGCCAGTGACAGGGATGATTACTTTTATTACTCAAACTTGCTATCCCTGTTCCAACAGCTCCTGTTACAAACATCATATATTCACTCAATCTCAGTGTAGGCATACAAAATGCACAATATATTTTTTAAAATTTCAGATTATTTCCTTTTGAGAGGACGAAGATCTGCTTCTTGTTATTAAAAGATCATGGAGGAAGCCCAGAGTTGTGGCATAGCAGCTGTGATATTGGCATTGATATGGCATCAAGTCCCAATGGCTCCACTTCCAATTCAGCTCCCTGCTAATGGCCTGGGAGACCAGCAGAGGATGGCTCAAAGCCTTAGGCCCCTGCACCCACATGGGAGTCCTGGAAGAAGCTCCTGGCTCCTGGCTTTGGTCTGGCTCACCCTTGGCCAGCAATAATGGCCATTTGTGAAGTGAATTGCTATACAGATGAGCTCTCTCTCTCTCTTTTATCTCTCTCTCTCTCTCTCTCAAATGTTCAAATAAATAAATAAATCTAAAAAAGGGGGGGATCAAATGGGCTTTAAAAAAAGGAGGAAGTGGGTTAATCTTTTATCTCTAAAATTACAATATGAGGTAGTATATTTTTGTTGTTTCATACATGTTAGGATGTTATCTTCCCTATTGCTTAAATGTTGCACAAACCCACACTGAGACCACTTAAATTAG
Organism: Ochotona curzoniae; assembly: GCF_017591425.1. Classification (NCBI taxonomy): domain Eukaryota; kingdom Metazoa; phylum Chordata; class Mammalia; order Lagomorpha; family Ochotonidae; genus Ochotona; species Ochotona curzoniae. Next base: position 64,450 of record NW_024466686.1, on the reverse strand, counting down.
AGCCTCATGATTCAAAAAAATAGTGTGATGGGTCTGAAGGTTTGCTAAAGGAGTGGAGCGTTTGGTGGAAGAGTATACAGACTTGCAAACACTTCATTCTAAGGCAGAGAGGGGAACAGGAATCATGGTAGCCTAACTCTTCCAATTCCCTCAGATGATGTAGGTCAGCCAATCAAGAGGGCAGGCTAGGGTAATAGAAAACAAGGATTCTGGAACTGTTTCAGCACCAAACATGAAGGTAGGGAAGAAGGTGTGCTCCTGAGCTGCAGCCCTGCGTGGGGTGGTCTCACCTGTCCCACGTACGGGTAGGCATCTTCTGAGTCAATGCCCCGGTTCCTCTGCACATACTGGAAGGCGTTGGTCATGTAGCCTCCTCCACAGCCGTCATTCTCAGACACACAGTCCACCAGGTTCTGGGGACTCAGATTTAAGAGTTTGCCAGTTTTCTTCTTGAGCTGGCCCTCCAGGGCACCCACAGAGCTAAAAGCCCAACAGGAACCGCACTGGCCCTGAGAGGCACACAGAAAGCATTGTGGGTCATTACTGGTCATATTCTCTACAGGAAATCCAACACAGCTGATAAATTCTAGCACAAGCGTCACCTGTGTTGTGAAACCTCCCAGCTCCCTTTCATTGAACACTTGGGGCTTGCATGGTTCTGTTGCTATCCCTGTGATGGCTAACGGTTACCGCCATTGGTACCAGCAGCCTCAGTAAAGCAGAGTTGAGCCAAAAGTCACTTGGGCAGCAATTCAGCTGGGTTATCTAACCCATTAGTTATGTGACATTGAACAAACTACTAAAATTTCCTTCTGTTTCCTTTTCCGTAATAGGATACATTTTAATGGGGTTGCTATGAAAAGTAAATATTTAATTTATACAAAGAACTTATAAATTCGTAACATATAATATCCTCTCCAAAAAGTACTATTATTATGCTTAGGTGGATAGATTGTAGATTTTGTTTATCTTTCCTATGCTTTCTATTGTGTAAGATCACCACAACAGGGGTTATGTTTAAGCCATCTTGAATCGCTATCAGCACTGTAATGGCAGGGTGCAGAGGGAGGGGCAGAGTCAGAGCAGGGTCGGGAGAGGACTGTGGGAAAACTAGCATTTTTACAGGGGTTAAGAATGTAAGATTGTAAAAGCATTTTTGGAAAGGATATGTGACATATCAATTCTAACTGCAGGATTTGTTTTGCTTAAATATTTGCACAGCGCACAAAAATGTGTACACCAAAGTATTTATTGCAACAATATTTGTAATAAGGAAAAATGAGAAACAAGTCAAATGCATAAAAACAAGAGATGGATAATGGAAGATTTTATATTCTTTCAGCATCAGGAGACAGACACACTGCCATCCCTTGCACCCCTATGCCGGGTAACTTCCCGGCTTAAGAACAAAGAGGCAGAAAAAGGAAGAAGCCATACTACATTTGATGCTCACACCGAGAGTGTACCTGGTTTTTGACAGGAGTGACGTATCCCTTCTTCCGATAGTCCACGGAGTCTGGGGCTCTACCTTCCCAGTCAGGGATGTAAAGGGTGTCATTACTGCGCAAACGAGAGGGGGGTGCTTTGAACCCAGTCATCTTCTGAACCACTTCTTCGCTGGTCTGAGAAAGAATCAGCCAAGTTATCCTTGGGGAACTATGGTCCAAAACGACACTTACGTAAGGAGTCACAGATGCACTCACCATGTCCCCCAAGTGGTTCATGGCCAGTTCGTATGTATGCATACCCAGAGAGGCTTCAAGGTTATGGATGGAAATATGCTTTAGGTTTTTTTCCCAAATTAAGCGTCGAGAGATTTCATCCGCCTAAACAGAGTATAGTTAGTACTTGCACAGACTGTGTGCAAAATGATGTATATAATACTACTATGGAGGCTTTTAGACATAAAACTCAGAATTATAAAGATTTTACAATCAAGTTGGAAAGCTAACTTTGGATTATTAAAATCATGCAGAGAGACACAAATAGTTCAACATAAAGATCTGGGAAGACACAGAAAAATTGCCTATACATTAAAAGCACTCTTGAGAAGCCTTCCTCAAAGAGAAATACAGGACAGCTAACAAGCCAAGGAAGAACAGGGCCTGGCTAGTGGTTAGCTGAGGCACAGCAATGAAAACCCTACGTTACGCTGATAGGGAACAGGGGTGGGTTTGCTTAGCTGAAGTACTTTCTTCGTCTTAGAGAAGGGAGTTTGGAAGCTAAGACTTGGGATCTCAGGCCCCAGCCATCCTGTCATGCTTCCCTTTGGGTCCCCAGGCACCTTGCTGTTATACTGTTTGCTGTGGGTCTTCTTCCATAGCTCCCACTGCGTATCCAGTAGCTCCTCAGGATGTAGAGCAAAACTCACAAGGGGTAGCAGCAGAATCCTGAGACCCCACATCCTGAAAAGGGGAGAATTAGGAGAGAGTCTTGGATTGCACGACCTTGCTAAGGATCAGGAAACATCTGAGGCAGTATTTCCAGAAAAGTGACTCTTAGCCTTTCATGAGTCACAGCCTTCTTTGAGAAACTTATATTCATCTCCCTTAAAAGGAAAATCCATGCACCACACAGTAGTTTTGGAGGATATGTGAACCCAAAGAACCCTTTCCTCTGCACCATGAAGCAGAGGGACACTTGGCTTTGGGAGAAAAGCAGCAAATGGAGGGTGAATTTCACTTGTGAGAACAAACAGTAACAGGAAAGCACTAGCCCTGTTTGGAATATTGGCACAGTGGGTTCCAAGTATTTTGACGATGGGTAAGTGCAACCAGCACTCAGACACACATTTGCACAATCTGCAATAATCACCTGTGTCCTCTAGGGTCCTTGGCAGGCGTGGGCATGGACAAGGTGGGGGGTGGGGTTAGAGAACACGCAAAGGAGACACTTCCAGCTGTTTTGCTTCCTGATTAATTCTTCAAGGCATTCTTTTCCTTTTTGCTTAATTCTGATATTTTTTTCTAGCCCTTGCCAGGAGAGGTAAAATGAACCGTACAAGAAATTTTCACCAAGTTCCCAAAAACATGAATGGTGAAATAAATCATGTGTGGTCCTTCAGTTACATTAAAATAGACATTTTAATTCCATGTCTCCTTGAACTTTTTAAAGTCCCTTGTATTTCCCATTATCTGTCTTCACTGTCTCCTCACTCTAACTTCTCTTCTTCCTCCTTTCTCGTCTCCGCCTGCCTTAGGCAGGAAACTGTCCTAATTTCAACCAGATGCTGCGGGTAGAGAAGTTTTGTTTCTTTTTCCAGCAATGACAAAAAAAAGAAGAAGAAGAAGAAGAAAAAATAAAAAAAAGAAGCCCTCTGTGGCTGCCTCCTATAAGATGTCTGAATCAAGGTTTGTTGAGTCTGTCGAGTGAAAAGCAATGCTCCATGAATAAATTCACAGCTTCTCAGAAGTTGACTCATTTCTTGCCCTGGACTGCTTCATTGTAAGTCTTCCATTTTAACAGGGTGCAGTCAGCAGCAAGTCCCAGGACTTGCCCAATTCTGAATTTATAGTTCTTTTTACGTAATCTTTGCAGACTTTGCAGGATAATGGCAGAACTTGGGAGATTTCTGAGTGGCGAGCACAAGTTAGCACCCCAGACACTCCTCCTCTCCCCCACCTCCTGAACCAACTCTCTTACTCCGTCGGGCAAAAGCAGAAAACTGCCGGAGGTGCTACTACTGAGGGCAGGCAAAGGACTCTGTACTTTCAATCATGCTCATGTAGACAAAATCACACAAAATCTTAAGATTCTAGGCACATCTGGCTAGGAAATAATCCAAGAAAGGCATTTGTTTCATAAATCTTTTTTTTTTTCCAGATTTATTTACTGTTATTGAAAAGTCAGATATACGCAGAGGAAGACAGGAAGATAAAGGCATCTGTTTTCACCTGCACAGCCTACAACACTTACTCCAATTCCCCAGCATTAAATTTTTTAATACTCCCAAAATCAAGAATTAGCAAGACAAAGGAGCTAAATCATTGAGGAAGTTGAAAAATCTTACCTTCTGAAGGAAATCAATGTGGCTCCTTTCAGCTAGGAGTGTGCTGAATGTGGGCGGATGACTGGGGTGCTAGATTTATTCCATCAAGATTGCGGAAGTCAGTTCCAGCAGTTGGCTGGAAAATTTGGATAAGGTCGAGAGGCGGGGATAGGAGCGCTGAGGAGTGTCAGGAAGGAAGGAGGCAGTGGGTTTGCGCAGTGCCTGTGTGTGTGTGCAGCTTTATGTGTCAGGTTGGAGAGTATTTGGTTTCACATGACTGTCTTTAGAGGAACAAAAAAGACCACAACACACATTAGCGAGTTGGAACTTACCTTCATGTGTGACAGAGAAATGGAAGGACTTAAGAACACTGAAGGACGCACTCTTGTTCTCTCCCATCCTTCTTCTTTAATATCCTTCATTATAATATTGAGGGGTTACAATCTTTTCCTACTCTTTTCCTGTTATGATCCACCTCCATAACATTTGATTCTCTCACCTCTGGGATAAAGGAATTAAACACAAAAGGCTAAAAAAGAGTAATATAAAGGAAATCATAGCTTCTAAAATTATAGTTTGTGAAGCTGCTGTAAATTTGTCATCACTTCCAGAAAGGGAACTGGTATTGCTGACTGCGTGCATGCCCAGAAAGTCCAGATGAAACTGGTCCTAAAAGTAATCAAAACCAACATTCCTGGCTTGTGCCAGCACTGCAGTCAGAGCCCTGGGTTCTGATGGATCCACATGTGACTCTGCTGCTAACACGCTCAGATGTCGGGATGCCTGATGAGCATTATGCCTCAACTGTTAAAATCCCCCGTCTACGTCCAGTCACATGAGTGTCTCCAAATAATTTCCTAACATACAGCATGTGACAGATCATAAGAATCTGTTCAGTCATCAAATCACATCCCTACACTCCCTTTTCCTCCATAAACAGATATGCAGAAAGAGGGAAAGAAGGTCACTGGGATAGAAAGCTAATTATATCTGGGATTTGGGTTTCAGTTTCTAACTGGATTCAACTCGCAGAGCCTTAAAGAAGACAGGATTAGATCTCTGGACCTTCAGTCGCTAATAACCATTTGGTCCTTAAAGGAAAACCAGTTCTAGGACTGGACAAACTTTCCCATCTTTAACTCCAGAACAGGATTTAAGCAAGGAAAGGCATCCATCATGTATCCCAGGGCCTTCAAGTTCCAACTCTACCCTCCCCCTTCGTGAACTTGGGCAGCCCCCACCCGCAACCTTGTGATCAGGATGTTTACTCAGAATGCGTCAGGATCAGGAGGACAAGTGAGGGGGAGTGATTAGAACTCTGATTTCTGATTCCTACAATTAAAAATCACAAATGTGGTTTATGCCTGTTTGGAGATCAACCTATGGTTTCCTCTACTTGTGAATGCTTTGTAAGAACTGGAAAGGAAGAGTCGCAATCAAGTTCACACAACACAAATTTTACAAAAGGAAAAAATATTTTGTTTTAAAATCTTTGCTACATGTCATTATTTTTGCCACTGTAAGGCTCAGCACAGATGCCAGCAAAACAGAAATGGCCAACAAGAAAAAAAAAAAAATCAAAAATAAAACCCTGAAGGAAAGGCAGAAACAAACCCCCCAGAGCATCTTCTCCCACCCTCCCCGCTCCCCCAAACCCTATAATAACTGTACAATATTATAGTCCTGATCACATTTAAAAACAGTTGATTATTAAAAAAACAAGGATTCCATTGGAAACTCAACTTTTTGGTTTCATAAACTGTGATATAAATATATATGTATACTGTATGTGTGCACAAAGAATACAAAAATAAACTGTCTCCTTTCCACTTCACTACCTGGCACTGGAACGGAGACAAAAGGGAGGGAAACCCAGCAAACGACATTCCCTCAGTCTCTCCAAGGCCATTGGTGATCTGCAGTCCCTGATGACTAGGTTTAATATGCCTTCTGCTTATTAATTCAGCCTTGCACTTAGATATTGGCCGGAGCCAATTAAAACAAAATGGCTGACATATAGAACTAACCTGAGGAAGGTAAAAGGTGAGAGCAGAAACTTGTATCTGCGTTTATTTGGCTATAGTTCATTACCAAGTAACCCTGTTGGGATGGGAGTCCAGGCCCCATCCATCATAGGAAATTATACTTGCAATCTAAAGCAAAATCCAATCTCCAGACTGGAGGAGGAACAAAGAGAAAAGAACTACCAGCCCAGGAGAGACCCAAATGCTTCTTGATAGCCTGGGTATCTTGAAGTTAAGATGATCAAAGAGGCTACATTGCAAGAGAATCTGTATTTGGCTTATACTCCAACAATGAAGATTTTCACTAGATCTGCTAAATCCAAGAAGTTGAGTTTCCATGCAGAAATAACCTCTATATAACACACACATACATACATAAGGTGTGATTCTGAAAAAAATGCAGCATTATTATCCTTATGGCCAAGTCCGGGGGTTCTGAAAGTGTTTATCTTGCCAGCCTACTTTGATTATGATTGTAGATCTTCCAAAAAAGCTGAGAGCACCAAATATGGGAGTAATCTAGCTTTATCACTGAATATGTTTGATAAGAGACCAACCATAACAACAGAAGACTTGATGTATTTGCCTGAAGTTGCATATCAGCTGGGCATAGACACAGTGCAGCAAGGACATTTATTTAAATACTCTGGCTGCAATACTAAGTGGAAAATACCTGGAAGATTTAACTTCTTAGGACTCTTTGAAAAGCACACAGAAAGATAAAGATAAAATTTCGGATAAGTTTTTGCATAACTCCCTAATAGGGAGAAACAAGCACAGAAAAACACACACACACACTCTCTCTCTCTCTCTCTCTCTCTCTCACTCACATGTTTTTTTTTTCCCCAAGGGAATTGCTCACAGGCAACATAAAGAGCCTATGCTCACTTCCTAAAGCCTCATACATACCTACCATGTTTTGTGATCCTCAAATATGAGGACTATTTTTCTCTCCTTTCCTTCATTCCATTTAGAATTTCTTTCCAAAAGCAAACCACAGTATCCAAGGAAAATAGCGGAGCTCTGGTTCTTCTGGCCAGCCCCTTGACACTACCTCAGATTGAAAGCGTACAACGTCTAGCCAGGAGAAATACAGACAGGCATTCTATTCTCATCTAGCCTCAAATGTTCAAAGGGCCCTAACATCCTTGGAAACCCATTCCATTCCTTCAAAAAATGTTAGGTTGCAGAGGCAGGAGGGCAGGGGAGAGTCTCAAAGGAAAAGGGGCTACATGTCAGGGGTGAGGGAAGGGAAGGGAGAGGACTTTTTATTCTGTTTACAGAAAGATTTGCTTTTTCAAAACAAAGTAATTTTTTTCTCCCCCACCCCTTATCCTCACCCCAACAGTTCTATTCTGAAAACGAAGGAAACATAGTTAGGTCAGGAAATTCTTCATTGTTGTAGCTGTTGCTCTGGTCTCCAAGCATAGAAAGCATCTCCTAGTAAGAGGAAAAGATTAAACTTAGGTCATCCACCTCAATTACCTACGCTTACCAAGCTCCTACCCAACATCCCCTGCATCACCACACCGACCTCACAGCCTCCAGGGTGCGAGGCTCTCTGTTCCTGCTTCCTCACAGCATGTCACTCCTTTAGATCACAACCTTTCTCCCCATTCCCCTTGCTGTTGTCATCCTACAGCTCCAAAGTTCTGCTCTTTTTTTTTAAATATAGATTTTCCATAATACATTTTCCCTGAATTTTTTTGGAGATCCTTTGTGTGGGATATTCCTTAGCCTATGTTTCCACCAATGGCTACTTCCTTCTTCCAACTTGTGCTGTAGGCTAGTTCTTCCCCTGTCTTGTCACAGACTACACCATTTACTCTTGCAGTCCCTTCAGGATAGATAGATGGATACAGGGAAGGGGGAAGAGGAAGCCTTCAAAAAATTTATGGGGAAAGAATGGAATTTAAAATTTATTTTAGTGCAAACATTTTTGAAATCCACATGCTACTTTTTTTCTTAAAGCACATTTTTCACAAACTTTTCTGTAAAAATTTAAAAGACAGAGTTACAGAGACAGAAGCAGAGAGAGATCTTACATCTGCTGGTTCATTCTCCAAATGGCTGCCTACAGCAGCTTCTTCTATATGTGTGTAGGGATGTCTTCCACACAAATGCAGGGTCCCCAGGCCTTGGGATATCTTCCGTTGTTTTCTTAGACACATTAGCAGAGAGTCACATGGGAAGTAGAGAGCTGGCTTTGAATTGGCACCATATGGGAATACCAGCATTGCAAGTGGTGACTTAACATGTAACACCCAGTTCCGGGCCCTTCACAAATGTTTTGAGGACCTCTTAAATGCATGGATTTCAAAAAAAATTTAACACCAAAATAAACTTCAAGTTTCTTTTTTTCCATAAGCCTTCTGAAATACCCTCAATATATTCTAATCCCAAAACTATTGTGTAGTCAAGATGTGGATCAACAAAAATGAACCAAAATAACCTTTTCTGGCATCTTCAAATACCACTTCACATCTCACTCTGGCTGGTTGGTTAAAGCTGTGACTTGTACTAAGTTCACAATATTTCCAATTCCTGACATTTCTCCCTACACATCCCACCTAATTCCAACCAACCACCTCAGTCTAGGTAAGTTTCCTTGTCTCCTTTCTTTGACCCCTTCCTCTCCTAGCTTCTGATTTCCTGAAGTCTTCTCACTTCTCACCTGGAAGACCTCAGGCTGGCTAGTTTGCTGTGCTGATGGCTGCTGAACATGCTGCTCGCCAGAACTTGACCGATGATGAGGCTGCTGGCCCTGCCACTGGGGCCAGACACCTACACCCTCTGCTGTCCGAGTCGGGAACTGGCCTGCAGGCTGTCCAGTCTCTGGAGCTAGAAACACAGTATGTATCATCAATTTATTAGTTCCACTGGAGAGGAGAAACTGACTTATACCTAAATGAAAGCCATTTATTTTATCTAGGATACCTCTGTCCTTCCCAACAGACACTTCATGCCTCTTCTGTTTTAAAACCTAGCCCCAAATGATTTTTTCTTTCTTAGCTAGTAGCCTTTGCAGACTCATCTCTTTCTTTTGATTAAATTGGCATACTACTAACCACACTTTTTTTAAAAGATTTTTTTTATTGAAAAGTCAGAGAGAAAGGAGGAGAGACAGACAGATCTTTCATCCCCTGGTTCACTCCTCACATGGCCACAGACCTGAGCCCATCCAAAGCCAGGAGCCAGGAGCTCCTATGTGAGCATAGGTTCTCAAAGCTTTGGGCCATCCTCTACTGCTTTCCTAGGGTACAAGCAGGGAACTGGATGAGAGGTAGAGCAGCTAGGACACAAACCAGCGTCCATATGGGATCTCAGAACATGCAAGGTGAGGATTTAGGCACTAGGCTAACACTGGGCCCAAATTTCATATTTTATGTGCTCTTTGTTATATATGCTAAGGTTGTTTTTTATGTGGGTTTTATTTTATTCATTTATTTATTAAAGACTTGTCTATTCGGAAGGGAGAGTGAGAGAAACAAGGACAAAGATAGGGAGAAAAGAGATGTTGAATCTTCTGGTTTACTTCCAAAATTGCTGCAAACGGTCAGGGCTGGGCCAGGCTGAAATCAGAAGTCTGGAACTCCAGCTGGGTCTTCCATATGGGCATCAGGAAGCCAGATTGGAAGCAAAGCAGCAGAGACTCAAACCAGCACCCTAATATGGGATGCTGGCATTGTGATCAGTGGCTTAACCCAAGGCACCACAACACTGGCCTGTGGGTAGGTTTTAAATTACACATGGATTGCTTATCTTGCATCTCCCTACCATTACATTAGAGAACCAAAGACAGAAATGACGAACTCTAACTACCAAATCTTTTCTCTTTATTGGTACGGTATTCCTGGTATCAACTAACCAAAGTTGGATCCACGACTGGTCAGACTGGGGTAGGCAGCAGCACCAGATGATGCAGTGGAAGCACTAGATAGGGACATGGAGTTGAAGGAGGATGGAGACTGAAAGTTACCCACACCAAACTGGGTAGAACGAGTCTTGGTTGCAGCCTGGGAAGCCACCTGCTGAAGACAGAAAGGGAAAGACAACAAATGGATTGTTATCATTATTGCATATAGCATTCAGAGAATGAACACTGTCAAAACTGTATTCCAGGCCCGGCTGCGGGCCTAGCAGCTAAAGTCCTCGCCTTGAATGCACCAGGATCCCATATGGGCCCCGGTTCTAATCCCAGCAGCTCTACTTCCCATCCAGCTCCCTGCTTGTGACCTGGGAAAACAGTCCAGGACGGCCCAAAGCTTTGGGTCCCTGCACCCGTGTGGGATACCCGAAAGAAGTTCCTGGATCTTGGCTTCGGATCAGCATAGCATCGGCCTTTGTGCTCACTTGGGGAGTGAATCATTGGACGGAAGATCTTCCTCTCTGTCTCTCCTTCTCTCTACATATCTGACTTTAAAAACAAAACAAAACAACACAAAACTGTATTCCAGGTCCTGGTACAAGAGCCTAGTGGCTAAATCCTCGCCTTGCAACTCCTGGGATCCCAAATGGGTGCCAGTTCATATCCTACTTCCTATCCAGCTCCCTGCTTGTGGCCTGAGAAAGCAACAGAGGATAGCCCAAGACTTTGGGTCCCTGCACCCATGTGGGAGACCCAAAGAAGCTCCATGCTCCTGGTTTCAGATCAACTCAGCTCCAGCTGTTGCAGCCATTTGGAGAGTAAACCAGCAGTAAGGAAATCTTTCTCTATATACATCCTTCTGTCTGCAAAATCTGACTTTCCAACAACAACAAAAAATAAATCTTAAAAAAAACTGCATTCCACTGAACATATTTCTTCTAACTCCAAGTCTCACCAGTATTATTTTAGGTAGTGGAGATAAAAATACAAAAAGCAAAGAACTATGAGACTAATAAAAGGAAATTGTGAGAGGGGCAGGCAAAAGGCATAGCTGTTAAGCCACCAGTTGGCATGACCCTGTTGCATACTGGAATACATGGGTTCAATCCCAGGCTCCAGCTCCTGACTGTACCTTCCTGTTAATGCAACAGAAGCAACAAAGGCAACAGAGATGGTTCAGGTAACTGAGTCACTGCCAACTACTTGGGAGAACTGGAATGCATCCCCAGCCCCTTGTGTCAGCCCAGCCCAGCCCAGCCCTTACAGTTCTAAGCAACTGGAGAGTCAGTCAGTAGATGCAAATGCTTTCCATCTCAGCTCTCCAATAAACAAATACATAAACAGTTGTAAGAACTAAGTGAAAATATTTTTAGTAAATTGCAAAATTACATAGAACTAAAGAAACATTAATAATAGAAGGATACTTCAGAAGGCTCACTGCAAATGAAATTCAAAGATGGTTATATTTCAGTGCAAACACTTCATCCACAGTGAGACTTTTTGCAAAGATTTACACGAGTGGCACTGTGGTGTAGTGAATAAAACCACTGACCAGCATCCCACATGGACTCCAGTTTGTGTTCCAGCTTCTCTACTTCCAATCCAGCTCCCTGCATGATGGCCTGGGAAAATCTCCAGAAGATAGTTCAAATGTTTGAGTACGTACCACTCACATGGGAGACCCAAAGGAAGCTCCTGGTTTGTGGTGTCTACCTGGCCTAGCCCTGACCATTATAGCCATCTAGGGAGTGGACGAGCAGATGGAAGCACTCTCTCAGCTGCTCTTTCAAATAAATAAAAGTAATCTTTAATAAAGAATGATGAGAGGAAGAGAAAGAGGAAGGAAGGGAAGAAAGAAGGGAGGAAAGGAGGGAGGGAAAGAGAAGGAAATAGAAGAGAGAGAATGAATAAACTCATTTGATGGATATATGGAAAAAGCTTTATTTATTTAAAAGGCAAAACTACAGAGAGAGAGAAAGAGAAAGGAAAAAAAGACAGAGAAAGCTTCCATCAACTAGTTCCGTATGTGTCCACAAACGCCAGAACTAGGTCAAGCTAAAGCCAGAAGTCAGGAGCCTCATTCAGGTCTGCCACATTAGTGCAGGGACCCAAGCACCTGGGTTATCTTCTACTGCTTTCCCAGGCCATTAGAGGGGAGCTAGATCTGAAGTAAAATAGCTGGAACTCAAACCACTACTTGTAAGACATATGAATTGTAAGCAGCAGATTAATGTGCTGTATAATAATACTGACTAATTCATCCATAGTTTTCTGGTAATATGCATTTTTATGAAGTTTTTGAAAACTGTCATATGCATGGGCTCCAGGGCTGCTCCCTTTGGGGTGAGTACACTGACCAAGGGGGGAGGTCTCCGGAGTGGGGCTAGGCAGGCCCACCTGCGGCTCTCATTGGGCGGCAGATGGGATTGGGGTGGGGCGCGACTTTGGGCCTGGGATAAACTTCCTGAGGCCTCTCGGCTGCGGGTGGGTCCTGGGACGGGGCGTCTCATGCCTGGATCCCACAGGCCAGCCACCACATGCATGTGCACGTGGTGAGCTGGGCCCGGGCCTGCCTAGGCTCCAGGGCTGCTCCCTTTGAGGTGAGTACACTGACAGCCCGGCAGGGGAGCTCTGGGATTTTGGTGGTTTGAATTGCTGCTTATGTAGCTCCATGTTGAACCCACTGTATTTCTGGGAGGTGAATATATCCTAAAGATTCCCAATGACAGTTACTCTTCCTTTGAAGAACGTGTTATCACTTAGCAATGCTGACCACCAAATACCAGTCCATGCAAAAGCTATGGCGCGGGGCTTGTCCAGCAGAATCATATTCTGTTACCTGACATGATGATGGATCAGGAGAATGGTCACTTTGGTCAGGGCCATTACATTAACTAGCACTTGAGAGCCATATCCAGGGGTAGATTCTGTGGGGGCTGTGTGGGCCAAGCCCTGTGGAAATTCTAGCCCCACTGTTCCTGCTAAGACAGGAGGTGAACTGAGTAGGGCTGGCTCATGGACCCACTGGTATGCACAAAATCTGGCACTGGGAGAGGTTCTGATGGAGGAGCCTGAGCAACTCCTCTGGCAGGACACAGACCCTGCAGGTAAGCGCAAGAAGCATGAATGGAAATAGTCCAGAGTAGGCCACGAGAAGTTTCCCACTGGCATGCATTTGGCATGGATCAGGGGCAGACCAGGCTGAATCAGTTCACGTCATCCACTGGCAAATCCAAGTACCAGAACAGTGTGTGGGTCGAGCCAGGTTCGGTTGCGATAAAAACCAGTCCACAATACAGAATGCCAAGGTGAGGTTGTCTGTACCGGATATGACTGCAGTGCCCATCCAGTGCATGTGAGAACCAGGAAGGGAGGGGGCAGAGCCAGCAGGGGAATATGAGGGTGGTTCCCCTGCTGGACAGCTACTCCCACTGGAGAGCATGAGCTGGGATGGGGGCAGACCAGACTAGGCAGGGCTACAACACCTGTGCGCCTCATGTGGACTAGATCAGGGAAAAGCCAGGCTGGGCTGATTATTCCTACTGGTGCAAACAAAATTAGAGTGGGTGAAGGTTGTTTGGGCTTAGCCACAGCATCAACTGGCAGAAGCTGGCACTGGGGGCTAATTCTGTCAAGTTAAACTGCAGAACCACCTGGAAAGTGCATAATCCGGGAGTGAGAGACCTGGGAGGGAAATTAGCTGGTTCACTCCCCAAGTGGCTGCAACACCCAGAGCTGAGCTGGTCCAAAATGAGGAGCCAGCAGCTTCTTCTGGGTCTCCCAAGCAGCCACAGGGTCCCAAGGCCTTGGGCCATACTCTACTGCTTTCTCAGGCCACAAATGGGAGCTGGATGGGAAGTGGAGCAACCAGGATACGAACTGGTATTCATTTGGGATCCCAGAGCATGCAAGGCGAGAACTTTAGCCACAAGGCAAGCGTGACAGGCCTAAAAATGCTTATTTTAAATTATATTCTCCACCAACTTTTTGAAGTTTCCTTGTATTGTATGTAAAGAAACACATTATGAATCTTTTTATGATTCACTTTATTCTGTATTCATCTGTTTCTAGCATTTTTACAAAAAATAAATAAAGGTAAATTTTTCTCACCATAATTGCAATGCATGAACATTGTGGAATGTTTAGGAAAAGGCAAATTCAAAAGAAAACAAGAGTTATTCATAATTCTATCACCAAAGATGCATGGTTAGTTAGCATACTTGCATAATCTCTTCCAGCTCTCATTTTCTGATGGATTTTTGGGGGCTGACAATGTGATAATTCTACATTGCTTACAATGGCAGCATCCCATATTTGAATGCTGGTTTGAGTCCTATATACTCTGCTTCCAGTGCAGCTCCCTGCTAATGTACCTGGGAAGGCAGCAAAAGATGGCCCAAGTGCTTGGACCCCTGTCATCCACATGGGAGACCAGGGTGGAGTTCCCAACTCCTGATTTCAGCCTGGCCCACACCTGGCTTCTGCAGTGATTTTGGGAAATAACCAGCAGACCAAAGATCTGTCTGTGTAGCTTTTAAATAAATACATATTTTTAAAAGAAAAATTATTCCTTAACCCACAGATTCACATTTTCTGGTTCAAAGACATAGATTAATGAGAAGCATCTATGAAACCAAACAAAGAAATTCTTTATTCCAAAACCACTTTACACTGTGAAAGACACCAGCCTTCTTTACCTCCTCAAAATCTTTCACTGAAATTTCTGTAGGAATCTGTCTCTGCCTTCTTAATTTTGCCACAATAAACTTCTAAAGAGAGCTACAACTGCCAAAGAAACAACAAATGCTGTCACAATATGAAATCAAAGACATTGGCCAAGAGACTTCATGTATTTGAGATCTGTCAAAGCAATATAGTAGCATTTATTGGTCTCAACACCAAAGTTCATCATAGCTAATGGAAAAATGCATAGTCACCCTATGTATGTTTTTTACATAATAAAGACCATACTGCATGAGCCAAGGTCATAGTATAACAGGCTAAGCCTCCGCCTGCTATGCTGGCATCTCATATGGGTACTAGTTCATATCCAGACTACTACACTTTTGATCCAGCTCCCTGCTTATGGCCTGGAAAAGCAGTGGATGGCTAAAGTCTCAGGGCCCTTGTACCAATGATGGGGGACCCAGAAAAAGCTTCTGGTTCCTTGTTTATAATCAGCTCAGTGCCAGCCAATGCAGACATTTGGGAAGTGAATCAGCAGATGGAAGATGTTTCTTTTTCCCTGCTTTTCTGTAACTTTGCCTTTCAAATTAAATAAAATAAACCTTATTGTGTAACAATTCTGTAGCCTATATTTAGTTTTGGCTTTTTATTTAAGATATCTTTAGTAGTATCTTTTTGAAAGGCAGAGTTACAGAGAATAGAGTGAATACAGAATTACAGCAGATCTGCTGATCCACTCTCTAAATGACCACAACAGCTGGAGCTGAGCCGTGCTGAAACCAGGAGCTTCCTCAAGGTCTCCTGCATGGGGAGCAGGGACCCAAATACATGGGCCATCTTTCGTTGCCCTCCAAAGCATATTAGTAGAGAGCTGGATTATAAGTGGAGCAGCAGGAAGCAAACCAACACCCACATAAAATGTTAGGAAGCATTTTAACTTGCTGCAAAACAACACTGGCTCCAATAAACGAATAATTAAAAAATACACTGTGGGCCCGGCACAATAGCCTAGTGGCTAAAGACCTTGCCTTGCATGCACCAGGATCCCATATGAGCACTGGTTTATATTCCAGCAGCTCCACTTCCCATCCAGCTCCCTGCTTGTGGCCTGGGAGAGCAGTTGAGGACAGCCCAAAGCCTTTGGGACACTGCACCTGCGTAGGAGACCTGGAAGAGCTCCTGGCTCCTGGCTTCAGATCAGCTCAGCTCAGGTCATTGCGGCCACTTGGCAAATGAACCAGCAAAGGGAAGATCTTTCTGTCTCTCCCTCTCTCTGTAAAATTTGCCTTTCCAATTAAAGAAAAAAATAAATCTTAAAAAAAGAAACAAGGAACCAAACAAAAATAACACAAAGAGGACACGCAGCTAGGGAGCTGTACCTGGGCAGAGAAGCCTGGGCGAGTGCTAGGAGTCCAATTTGAGGCTGTTCCCTGGGTGGGGTTGGAGTGACGGGAAATCTGGGCCAACATCTGCCCCGCCGAGGCCGATGGCTGGACAATGGTTACAGGAGGAGCGAGACCACTATTCCTAGGAGTGAACAAATAGCAAAGTAGAGCATTAAACTGGATTCATCATAGAGGCTAGGAAGCAAAGGACTTCATGCCATTCCCAGATCCCCTCCACTGCCTGGGGGTTAAGAAAAACTCGATAACAGAATTCAGAAAAGACAAGAAAAACCAACAAACACACTGACCAGGACACACACAGATGGAACAAAAACATGGAAATACAAGAGGTGCAAAGAAACAGGAGATCCTACAAGTTCCACTGCTTTGCCTAAAATAACCAGAGAAAGCAAGGGAAGAAGCAGACTTGGATTCAGTCAGTGAATACGCCCAGGCTCTGTCAAGTAGCACACAAACATGGGCTCACCTGAAATTCTCTGCCGGCCGGGGGTTAGGAGGGAATGTGTTGCCCTGGGAGAATAGCTGTTGGCTGGCAGGGACAGTGTTGGAAGAGATGGCTTTACTCTGATCTGTGGACCAAAAGGAGTTGGGGGAGGACCAGTCAAGGAGGTGTAGTGCATCAGTTCAGCAAGTTCCTACTCATTCATGAGGTGTCATGATTGAGTAGAAAGGTTACTGACTGGGCAGAAGCAGGCCTATCAGCAAGTGATCTGAATGAGAGCTTAAAAGGAAGAAATATACCTGCGGTGATGTTGGAATAGATTTCTGAATATCGAGGGTCTCTATCTTGGGCAAACAGACTATCTGACTTCTCAAGGGGCTTGCTGTGTTCTGGCCCTGTGGTTGTAACAGGCTGAACAGAAATCTGTGGAACACAACAACAAAAAGGACCATTAAAGGTTTAACATACAAGCCAATAACCCCCAAATTTATATAACATACACACATTCTCTGCTACTAGGGGAAATTACTAAGGAACAGTTCATTATAGCTTTAAGGAAGAAAATACAAACTTGCCTGGGAATGATTGTAGCTAGTCAGTCCATCTCTGCCTGGGACCATGTCCAGTTCTGCTTGCTGTTGCTGCTGCCTATTTGTTAAAGACCAGTTTGAGTGAGGAGACAATCTTAAAAAATAAATCTAACAACAACAAAAAATGGGGTTGTAGATGGCTATTCCCTAAGCTAGAGATGACTCAATAGATGATTCCTCCACCTTGTCTTTTTTTTTTCTATCATGCATTTTTATTTTTATTTTATTTATTTATTTTTTTATTGTTAATAACATTGTATTATGTGATACAGTTTTATAGGTGCTTGGATTTCCCCCACTCCTCCCACAACCCTCCCCCCATGGGGCATAACCACAGTTCAAGTTCAGTTGAGATTCCTCCACCTTGTCTTACCTGGGGGCCAGCTGCCCTGAGCCAACTTCCACGGGTAAACCAGCTGTAGGGCCTAGCTGGGGCCTCTGGATTGGGTTAGATAGTGTAGGCCGTGGTTCCTGGCTTGAGTTCCTGGAGAAATCAGACAGAACAAAGATAAAAAGAAAGAAATCTGCACAAAAAGCTACGCTGATTAATCTGTGGGTAGGGCAGTCACTAATAATTTTCCTTTAAAGTTTAATACTACAGGTAACCCACGAGCTCAGTTTTAGCAAATAATTCATTCTGTGGACAACATGGTACAATGAGACACTCTGTCCAAAGGCACAGGGTTCATTATCTTGGGTTTTAACTCTTAGATAATCAATATCTGCTGGTAGTAAATGTGCATATATATTCATTTAGGGTTTTTAAACAGCATGGTAAAAAACTGAAAAACTAACTACAGTATGATAAACTTCTCTTTCTTTCAATATTTTTCAATACCATCTGAATTTTCTATAAGGAATATTTGTTTAAAAATACTAAAAGCTAATTAAAACAAATTACAGTTGGAAAAATTATGGATAAAAGCAGGAAAAGCCATTATTTTGAGAAACTTGAATCCTTAGAAAAATTTGAAAATTTCAAAGTAATGGAAATATAAAATGATGGTTGTTATGTAGTCTAAAAACACAAAAAGAGAAGCCAGCACTATGGTGTAGTGGATAAAGCTGCTGCCTGCAGTACCAGCATCCCATATGGGCACTGGTATGTGTCCTGGCTGTTCCACTTCCAAACCAGCTCCTTGTGCACTTTCCCTTGCATGGGAAAGCAGCAGAGGATGCACCCACATTAGAGACCAGGAAGAAGCTCCTGGCTCCTGCTGCAGATTGGCCCAGTTCTGGTCGTTGTAGCCATTTGGAGAATGAATCAGCAGATGGAGGATCTCTCTCTGTCTCTCCCTTTCTCTGTAAATCTGTCTTTCACATAATGAATCCTTAAAGAAATGCAAAAAGGGACAAGCACAAAATCTATCATGACTGTGCCCATACATTTGAGTCCTAAAATTAATAAAAACATTCAACTCAACCCATGTATTTTACTGTTAATTAAACTCTGGTAAACTATCAAGACTGAACTGGCCAACACTGATCAACCACTATCAACAAGCACTAATCACTCATGCTAACTTACTCATGCTCTGATATTTAAGACCTACATTCAAGACCGTTCTACTGCAGATGAAATGGCAAGGAAGTAATCTAATGAGTGACACCCACTAAGATGGCTCTGATAAAAAGACAGACAACATTCAGGAGTTACAAGAGTATAGGAAAAACAAAACCTTACACAGTGCTGATGGGACAGCTTTAGAAAACCATCTGGCAGTTCCTCCAAGAGCAAGACAGAGTTACTATCTGACCCAGAAATTTCACTACTGGGTAAAAGAACAGAAGACAATAAAATGTCCATCTGTGCAAAACCTAGCACAGGAATGTCCACAGCATTTTTTTTTTACATTTTTTTTTTTCAGAGGCAAACAGAAAAAGATCTACTCTCTGCTGGTTCATTCCCCAAGTGCCTGCAGAGGCTGGACAGGACCAAGCCAAGAGCCCCAAAATCAATCAGTGCAGGGCATTGTGTGTTGAAAATCTCATTATACCTTGCTCAACTACCCCAAATCCCATGAGAATCTGAATCCTTAAGAACTTCAAACTCTATGCATTTACTAATGGAAAAGCAGAAAAAGAAACAGCTTGGCAAGGTTAGGCAGACTTGGCCCATGAGAAATCCCAACACTGAACAAGAGTTGCACGGTACATACTTCACATTGGTGTTGGTACAGATGATGTACTCAATTTCATCTGAGTAAGGGTTCTGGAAAGTAAAGGAACTGGTTCTTGTCCAGAGCCACTCTCGGTTCTTAGACCGGAACCGGAACATGACAGATAGCACCTGGCCTTTTAACTTCACCACCTGAAAAGGTTTCATACCATCAATGGAACTCACAGAAAACTTTTCTTATAAAGTTAAATGAACATTTCCACACTTATAAGACTTGTGTAATCGTCCTTGATGCACCAATCCTTTTACAAGGTTAAAACTTGTAAAAAATTAATTCGCTAAATATGAAAGAAGTATATTTAGCATGTTTCCTCCAAGAGTCCAAAACTACTTGATTTTTCCAGTCAAAATCAAACAAGAACAATAATTATTGGGGGAAGGGGAAAGGTCATTTCTCTACTTGTCAAAGAAAGTCCATTAAAGATTAGACAAACCTGCCCGGTGCAATAGCGTAGTGGTTAAAGATTAGACAAACCCAAAATTTAACTTTAATGAAACTAGATGACTTCTTTCCCAATGGGAGGATTTCTGCTTTTACAGTATTCTCAGAGGTTTTCATGAATAAATCTGCCTCATTTTCTTTTGTTTTTGTAAAAGTAAGCAATCTTAGATCAACCTGAGTTTCCCGTCTCAAAAACTGAAAATAATCTTTTGATCTCCCTAACAATTAAGAAAATTAACAGCTAATTTAATTCTAATTATTATGTGCCAGCCACTGGGCTATGCACTTTATATTCATTATCTTAATCTTTCCAACAGTCTTGTGAATACAAGTACTATTATTATACCTACTGTATCTGCCAGGATAATACTAAGACTCTTAAAAAAAAAGCTAATTAACTTGTCTATATAAAGAACTATTATCTAAAGTTAAATTTATTAAAGTCACCAGGTATTTTCAGGAGCTAGTGCCTGGAAATTACACTCCAAATTATGTACCGACAAACTCTGTGAAATGAATTTTCCCTACAGTGATTTACAGCTCAGCAAAACAAACAATATTTTGAATATTTTAAAAATAGCTCCTAGTATATGGTTAGTTCAGCACAAGGCAGCAGGTAGCCAAAGCTAAACAGAAATACCTTGGACATCATCCAAAGTCTCAAAATATCAATCTTTTTCACCAGTTAAGTGCTAAAGCATAAAATGGTAGTGCCTGCCATGGTGCTGAATTATGTGGTCACTAAACAGTTGTAGCATGAATATCATAAATACAAATATTTATTTAATCCCAAACTATGAAAAAATATTTACCTGTTGGAAACTGTCTCTTAGAAGCTGCTGGTCTTCAGGGTGACAGAATTCAACAATATTCTTTCCTAGGAGTTCCTAGAAGGTATAAATACAAATAAGATTCATACTTGTATGGGCATCTAACTTCCTTGCTCTATTAGCTGAAGTCATGGACTGTACTACTTCTGTCCTTAAACTAGGATTATAAGGGAAGTGTGAAGAAGGAAAAAAAGAGGAAAAGAGGGACTCTATGATATAAAGATAGAATCTTCTAACTAAGTAGCTTCTAGAATATTTTCCTTTTCAGAATATTCTTCATTTTATGGCACTTATGACCAACTTTAGGTGTGATTCACATTCACAATTCACCCATCAGAATTCTACAATTTGATAACTTCTAGTAAATTTACAATATGATCATTACCAAAATTTAGTTTTAAAACATGTTCACTGTCTAAGAAAGTTCCCTTGATTCCATATGAAATTAATTCCTCAACTTATCACTGATGTATTTTTGTCTCAAGCTTTTTTCCTTTCCTAGGAATTTCATATATATATATTCTGCAGCCTTTGGAAATGGCTTCTTTAATTTAGCATGTTTTGGAAGCTCACACATCTGCAATTTATTCTGGTTTTTCTCTCAACAGCATCCTAACAGGAATATTACACACTTTGTGTGTTCATTCACAAAATTAGATATATAGACAGTATCTACTTTTTGGTTATCAGGCATAATATAGCCTTGAATATTTCTGACCAACTTTTTGTGAGCAGGCTTTCACTTCTCTTTCAGAGATACCCAAGAGTGAGATTGCTAGGCTGGTAAGCAAATGTTTTACCTTTTATGAAACTGCCAAAATGATTTTGCATAGCAGCTGTTATCACTGTCTATGCCTGTCAATGATTGTTGAGGGTTCCAGTCTTGCCAAAACTACTGATTATAGCCATCCTATTGAGTACAAGATGGTTCTCACTGTGATTTTAGTCTGCACTTTCCTGATGCCTAATGATGTTGAACTTTTCTTGATATGTCATTCAACATCCTGTTTTAATGAAATGTCAAATTCTGTGACTTTTTAATGCCTATGTGCTATAAGAGTTACATATTTTAGACAAAAACCCTTTCATATATATAGGATTTGCAAATGTTTTCTTCCAGTTTGTCTGTTTTTTTTACTTTCAAGAAGACAAATTTTAATTTATAGAATCCAATTTATCATCTTTTTTTGTGTGAATCATATTAGTACCATAAAAAGAAATCTTTATCTAACTCAAATCACAGATACTCTGCTAGAAATTTATTTATAATTTTAATTCCTACAAATTTAGGTTTTGAACTGATTTTTGCGTATGGTGAAAGATAAGATCTAAGTTTGTGTTTTTTTTGTTTATTTTTAAACTTTTTTGTAGATAGATATCAAATTGTTTTAAAATTATCTGTTAAAACTTTTTTAGCCGGTACTGTAATGCTGCAATGCTGGCATTCCACATGGATGGAGTCCAAACTATTCCACTTCTGAACTAGTTTCCTGATAATGTGTCTGGAAAAGCAACAGAGGATGGTCCAAGGTATTGGGTCCCCCGCACTCAAATGGGAGAACCAGAAGAAACTCATGACTCCTGGCTTGTGCCTGATGCAACACCAGCCCTTCTCTGTCTTTTACACCCTCTCCTTCTCTTGGCATCTCTGCTGAAAATCAGCTGGCCATAAATATTGGTCTACTGATTTAGATATCTGCCTTTATGCTACCACAACATCATACTGGTAACAACTGCTATATAGGATGTGTTGAATTAGTGCAAATTCAACTGTTTTTGTGTTTAAAATTTCTAATTGACACAAAGTCATTGCCAGAAGTCTCTTTAGCCTTGACAATTTTGAAAGTTTAAAATCAATTCAGGGATAATTAATTTGTTAGCTGGATGAGTAAATTATGACATATTATGACAAATTATAAGATATGCTAGTACTGTATATTTTGTTACTATTGACTTGCCTATATACATGAATTATCTAAAAGTAACCACACCAGGGCCCAGCACAATAGCCTAATGGCTAAATCCTCGCCTTGCACACGCCAGGATCCCATATGGGTGCCAGTTCATGTTCGGGCTGTTCCACTTCTCTTCTAGCTCCCTAGTTATGGACTGAGAAAACAGTAGAGGATGGCCCAAAGTCTTGAGACCCTGAATCTGCATGGGAGACCCAGAGAAGCTCCTGGCTCTTTGCTTCAGATCAGCTCAGCTCCAGCCAGTGTGGCCAGTTGGGGAGTGAATCAGTGTATGGAAGATCTTTCTCTGTGTCTCACCTCTTTCTGTAAATTTAACTTTGCAGTAAAAAATAAAAACAAATTTTAAAAATTTAAAAAATAAAAAAGTGACCATGCCAGTATAATGAATTAAAATATATCATTATCTCTACTAATATCAGTTTAAAAATGCATACTTGTACCTGCTTCTCTCATTTGGTTTCACAAGTCATATTTTTTTTAGATGGAACAATTTCCTTAGTATGAAACTAAGAATAAATTGAGGTATTTATCATCTCCTTCTCTGCACTGGGACTGCTATGTTTGTGCTGACTAGCATGACATGATGATATAATCTCCACACAGGCAAGAGGAAACAGAAGCCTAAGTATTGGAGAGGTGATGGCCCCAGCACCTCACCTGCGGCTGATAGCCAACAGTAGCCACACAGCGGTGATCCACGAAAGTGAATAATCCCTCGATGTTATGTCGTGAAATGAATTCTGTCGGCTGGCAAACATTACTCATATCTGTACAGTTGGGAGAACTAGTCACCTGAAAGTGAAGACATGAAATTACACCATGAGGTAAAATTACATCAGTTTTTGTTATCTTATTCTCCAAAAATGTTTTAATAGTCTATAAAGGGAACAAATTTCATATATCTCACATATGCAGTTTTAAGAACATAATGATATGCTTCACCTTACCCACCTTCCTTCACCTTTTCCCATTTATTTTTTAAATTTTTATAACAGCACACTTTGTTTTCTTTATAATCTAACGCTCCACTAAAAAATGTAATTGAACAAGAAGTGAAGTAGAAAAAAAAAATCACTGTTCCTCAAGAGTTTAGACTAGGACTACAAACACTGATAAGATTTCAAACTTCAATCTCACTCAATTTTTTTCGTTCTCTCTATATTAGTTGCCACAAATCAGGGAAAACACGATATTTGTCTTTAAGGGACTGATTTATTTCAATAAGCATAATGGTTTCCACCTGCATCCATTTTGTTGCAAAAGACAGGATTTCATTTTTTTTATGGTTTAGTAGTCTTCCATCATGTATATATCCCACAATTTCTTTCTCCAACCATCATTTGATTGACATGTAGGTTGATCCTACAAAAACAATGCCATTCCTTGTACATATACTTCCCAACTATTCAGGGTCACAGTACAGAGAGCCTCAGTTTTAGGAATTTCCCAACTTCCACACTGTTACCCACAAAGGAAAAAATGACATCATGCTCAGAGAGGTCATGAGAGCTAACATGACTCCCATATTGCCTGCTTATCCAAATTAATAAAGTAAAGAAAAAATTGATTCAACTGAACACCTACCGACTAGTATAAGCAAGCACTGGGACTAGCAGTTATCATGCCCATGTTCTGTATCAGAGTGCTGGGTTTGATATGCAGTCACCCCTCCTGAATCTGGCTCCTTGTTAATTCAGACTCTAAGGAGACTCTGAGGAGGCAACAGCCCAAGAGACTGGAATTCTGCTACTCATGTAAGAGACTTGGATCGAGCTCTCAGCTTCCAGCTTCAGGCCCAGATATGGGTGATTATGGGAATTTGGGGGAATAAACCGGCAAGTAGGAGATCTGTCTCTTAAATAAGTAACATTAAAACAACAAAAAGCTGTTATTGGGACGCCTGTATCACACACTGGAATGCTTAAGATACAGCAGTTGATGGCTCAGGTGCTTGGTTCCCCAGAACTCACATGGAAAACCCAGATGGAGCTGCAGGCTGCTGGCACTGGACTCGCCCAGCCTCAGCTACCGCAGGCATTTCAGGAGTACACCAGTGGACAGGAATTGATCTTTCTCCTTCTGTCACTATGTTTTACAAGAAAACAACTCTCGGGTCCAATAGCATAGCGGTTAAAGTCCTCGGCTTGAACACAGCTAATCCCAGCGGCCCAGCTTCCCATCCAGCTCCCTGCCTGTGGCCTGGTAAGGTAGTTGAGGATGGCCCAAAACTTTGGGACCCTGCACCTGTGTGGGAGACCCAAAAGAATCTCCTGACTCCTGGCTTCAGATTGGCTCAGCTCTAGCCATTGGAGCCACTTAGGGAGTGAACAATCACATGGAAGATCTTCCTCTCTGTATGTCTGACTTTGTAATAAAAATAAATAAATCTTTAAAAAAAAAAACTCTCTCTCTTTATCCCTTGGTCACTCTTTACTTTGGAAGAAATATATATGTAAACCTTAAAAAAAAGTGTGCTTTTATCTGGGTAGACTATGCTCATTATCCAGAGAGGAAAACTAAAGCCCAACTAACCAAGACACATCTATATTTATGAGAAGAATCAAACTAATTCTACTCGTCCATTGTCAGTGATGTAATAATTTAACAAAAAAGATATTTTCTTTGCATAGAGGCAAAGGAAATTAATTGGAAACAGAAAATTCAACATTGTAAAGTTAAACACAAGAAAGGTAAGGGAAAAAGATCTTCCCCTTTCTCTCATGCTCCAACTTATGGTCACCGAAGAGTACCAATGTTTACTCTGAATGTAATATTCCTAAGATTTTATAAGTTTTACAGAATTTTTCACTTGTATTCAGAGAGTAAAGAAAACTAACATGAACAAGTCCTGCAGATTTTTTTTCTAATCAAAAAGAGAAGTAAATACAGAAAATTCACACTTGCCTGCAATCTGCCTATGGCCACTAGGCAAAACTTGCTCCCCTGGCCAGCCTCTGGGTCATCATCTGGGAGGGAAACACCTTCAGCAAGAAAAGGTCAAATATTTTAATAGAAATGTCAGCCTCTAAGAGGATGATAAATGAGAACACTAAAAACAAAGCTACAATTGCACAGAATGTATTGTATGTGTTAGCCATGGTTTTCAATATATACATACACTCATATATTTTACTAACTATAATAAATTAGAGAATACAAATCCTAACCAACATGTTCCAAACACTAAAACGATGAAACCAAATGCACAGGAAGTCAGGCCCCCGCTTCCCCTGTGCCCCCCTGGTCCCGGTGACCAGGGAAGTGATGTCCTGTCCAATTGGTGACTATTAAAGTAAACACCCAAAAATGTATTTATACAGAACACCAACAGCTATTTATATTCCTTGAAAAAGAAAAACAATGTTTTATGTCAGAATGTAAAAAAATGTAAATCTTTTGTATTCTTTGCAGTTATTTTTATTGAGAGAAGCAAGTATTTCGTGATAAGCTACATAGACATGTAAAAGCACTCCTACCTTCAATCTCTATTTTATACAGTTCAAATATCAAAAAGTACAAATGTCATTTCCTCATTACTTAAAATTATTTTTCCTTAATTATACTAACTTCCCATTTATTGGTGTTTTTTGTATTGGTATTTATTGATGGTGGCCATATGCCAGGCCCTAGGCTGGATGCTTTCCTTACATTAAATCTAATCTTCGTAATAACCCTATATGGGATATATTATCTATCAATTACACATGAGAAAAGTTTATAAAAGTCAACAAACTTGGGGCTGGGTGCACTAGCTTAAGTTCTTGCCTTGCATGCACCCATATGGGATCCCATATCCTGGCTGCTCCACTTCCCTTCCAGCTCCCTGCCTGCCTGTGGCCAGGGAAAGCAGTCAAGGATAGCCCAAAGCTTGGGTCTCTGCATCCTTGAGGGAGACCTGAAAGAAGCTCCTGGTTCCTGGCTTCAACTGACTCAGCTGTGGCCATTGCGACCAGTTGGGGAGTGATCCAGTGGAAGATTATCTTTCTCTCTCCTTCTCTCTGTAAATCTTACTTTCCAATAAAAATAAACAAATCTTTTTTTTCTAGTCAACAAATTTACACTAGGTTATATCACTAATAAACATGAATTAACAATACCAGGAATCAAAACCAGGTTTTATAAATCTAAACATCGACCTCCTTCCTAAATATACAACCTTGACTCTTTTTTCTTAGTTCTTGTCTAAGAACTAACCCTTCTCAATAATACCCCAAACCCTTCTCAATAATACCCAACCATTAGGGAAGTAAAAAAGTTGCAAAAATGTAGAAACTCTGATTTAAAACTTGATTTAAAGCCCTTGCAGAGACTATGCCCTTGTAAATTGTCAAAGTCAAACCATTTCTCCCACTTCCCTCAAAGCTTTCTATCTGGTATAGAAAGATTCCTCAAATGAACTACATTTGCAGATTAACTTTTTGCAACCAGTCCTTAGAACATAGGCATTCAATATACATAATTATGAATTTGCACATTTAAAAACCAAACTCTGTGACACAGCCAATAACTGGGACATTTTAAAATCTGATTAATTCATCTCCCCAAGCAAAGTATAAGCTCAACAATGTATGGGAAGGACTTTGTTTTTTGTTTTAGTTTTTCAGCTTATACCAAACTACATTTCATATACTAGGCATATATAAACATTGGCTAACTTTCTTAGACATTGTGAGGAACCAAATGCACCAAGGCAGAAATCACCACCCCACTTTCCTACCTGCTGGGGGCCAGGCCTTGATATAGCCTGTGCAGTGGACCACCACAAAGTGCGGCTCCCCATCCTTCACAGAGCCAAGGCCATTCCTACAAGAGTTACAGAGTCAGAAGAAAAACCACACCCAGGAGAATGCAAGCTCACTCACAGTAACTTTACGTTCTTGGCTTTTAGAAAACAGGACAAACAGTGCTTAGACCCTTTCCACCCAAAATGACCACCATACTCTTAACCAACGAAAGGCAATGCATCACAAGGGAAGCAGACAAAACAGTAAGTAAACCTCCTTAAAAAACAAGGTAAGGGAAGCTCTAGAAGTTGAGGAGAAAAAGTGACTGAAAGGGGAAGGTTGTGGGAGGAGGATGAGGGCTGCTAAAGAAGGACCACAGAAAGTTAGGTGAAAGGCCGTGCTCTAAACAGATCCTCGGCTACCCTTGTGATTTTCTTCGCTTAAGACTTCACCTGCATCTGTTCCTCACAAAGCTCAGTCTATTCATGGAGACTGGGTCCACGGAGCTATTGCCACACCTGTTTCAATGAGCAGAGAAATTAAAAAGAGTCAGCAGTCAGGCACAGCAACAGGCTTAGGATACAACTTGACACTAGCAGCAATGCTCCTAACAAGGAGGAATAATAGCAATCAGGTTGTTTCCAAAGAATAACTGTTCTAAAATTTAAAGTAAAAAAAAAATTCCATATGCTCTTCAAATGCAAATATTCTCTACAATAGGAGTTGGCAAATTTTCTCTGTAAAGGAGCAGAGAGTAAATATTTTCAGCTTTGTGGATCACTGGGCATAGCCTGTTGTAACTAGGCAACTCTAGCATTTACAGCATGAAATCACCACAGACAGTATGTAAATAAATGGGCATGGCTATTGCCAATAAAACTTTATTCACAAGTAAAGGGCTGTAGCTTACTGATTTGTGCTATTTATCTTATTCCTGCCTATGTTTTTGTATTGGCATTGGCCAGACATTGGGACACTCCCTCCAAGTCCCACATGGCCTCTTTGATTTCTAGATAGTAGATAAAACTTACACTGTTTAATATATGCCTTGCTCTGTTTTAAATATGCTCTCATATAATAACAGCTAATATTCATAATTTTGAGTTCAGTAATACTGAATATAATAATATTCAGTGTCAATATTACCTCCAAAACTAGATGACAAAATCAAAGCACAAAAAGTCATGTAATCTGATCAAGATAGATTTAAGTTATAACTTAAATCTACAGAATACTATAAACTAAATAAAATCTAGCAGATTGAGACCACAGGCTACTGGAAGCATTTAAGCTACATAATACTCAATATTATCTTTTCCTGGAAAATGGTCCCTAATTTTTTTTTTGTTTGTTTTAAGATTTATTTTTATTTGAAAGGTAGGTTTACAGAAAGAGACAGAGAAAAAGATTTTCCGTTCTCTGATTCACTTCCTAAGTGGCTGTAATGGCCAAAGCTGAGCTAGAAAGAAACCAGGAGCTTCTTCTGGGTCTTTCACATGGGGAAAGGGTCCCAAGGATTTGGGTCATCCTCTGCTTTCCCAGGCCATAAGCAGAGAGCTGGCTGGGAAATGGAGCAGCTGGGAACATGAACCTATGCCCATATGGAATGCTGCCACTTTAGGTGGAGGATTAGCCTATAGTCACTGCACCAGGTGCCAGTCTTTAAGATCTTAGTCATCATTTCTAACAGGCATTCTCCCAACTTAATGTACACATAGTGTTTAATGACAACATCTATCATACAACCTAAACTGATTTTGTAACTTCACTGAAGGGACGCATCGGCTACCTGTATAGAAACAAGTATCATTTTTTCTACAGAATCCTAAAGAGTATAGCATAATGTTAATAAATTCTAAATACTATCTGAAGACACAAGAAAACCTCAGAAACAAATAATGCAGAAATGTTCTCAGTATGATGATGTGTCTAGTGATGCAATGAGAACAAAGCATAAGGACTACAGTCAGGCTACTACAGATTAAAATAAAACCCTATTATAATATACTATCCACTGCAATCTAGAAAAGTTAATTCCTTTGTAGCTCTTTTTTTCTTTCTTTTTTTTTTTCCCCTTGAAAGTTAGATTTACAAAAAGAGAGGGAGAGATAGAGAAAGAAATCTTCCATCTGCTGCTTTACTCTGCAAACAACTGCAATGGTCACAGCTGAGCCACTCCAAAACAGGGAGGAAGGAGCTTCTTTTAGATCTGTCATGTGGGTACAGGGGCCCAAACCCTTGGCCTTCCTCTGCTGTTTCCCCAGGCCATTGACAGAGAGCTGCATTGGAAGTACAGCATCCAGGACTAGAACCAGCATCCATATGGGATGCCTGTGCTGCAAGCAGGGGATTAATGTGCAGTGTCACTGCATCAGCCCCTGTAGCTCTATTTTTCACCAGTAAGATAATAACAATGAATTTTACACCACAGAGCTGTTGGGAGATGAAATAAGACGAACATAAAGCATCTAACATGGTGGTAGCATAGTAAACTGTTCAATAACAATAATTCCAGTTCCCTTAACAAAGATTTTTTCTTCTTACAACACATTTAGACAGATTTAATCATGGATGGATTTAAATCTGTAGGGCCAGATGCAATAGCCTAGTGGCTAAAATCCTCACCTTGCAAGCGCCAGGATCCCATACGGGCGCCAGTTCATATCCTGGCTCCTCCACTTCCCTTCTAGCTCCCTGCTTGTGACCTGGGAAAGCAGTTAAGGATCAAGGCCGTGGGACCCTGCACTCACGTGTGAGACTCAGAAGAAGCTCCTGGCTCCTGGCTTTAGATCGGCTCAGCTCTGGTCATCACGGCCACTTGCGAAGTGAACCAGAGAATGGAAGATCTTACTGTCTCTCCTCTCTGCAAATCTGACTTTGCAATAAAAATAAATAAATCTAAAAAAGAAATTTTTTTGTAATCTGGGGGACCGTGTAGTGGTAGGTTAGGCTGCTTCCTGCAATGCTGGCATCCCACAGTTTGAGTCCCAGCTATTCCAAACTTGATCTAACTCCCTGGTAAAAGATGCCTGGGAAAGTAGTGAGAGATGACCCAAGCCTTTGGATGAAGCTCCTGTATCCTGTATTCTGGCTTCAATGATGCAGCCCCAGCCACTACAGCCACTGAGGGTGTGAACCAACAAACTGAAGACTCTCCCTCCCTCCCTTCCTCTCTCTCTGTGTGTCCTTCTCTCTAATTCTGCCTTTCAAATAAAGAAGCACATCTTTTTTCAAAAACATAAATCTAATTGCAACTTGGATTTAAAAATTTAACTCCACTGAAAGCAACAAAACCCTCAGCTCTTGATGATTTCTATGCCAAATGATGATCCTTGGCCTCACACTCACCTCATACGGCAAATAAAGGATCTTCTTGAACCCATACACATCCTCATGGAAGACTGCTGACCTTCCTTTTTCACTGTTCCAGTCTTTAGATCCAGGATACGCCCTGAAGGGAGAGGGGAAGACCAGTTTGGAATGCATTCTTGTGAGTAGTTAAGAAGATGAAACCACAGGCAAAAATAAGTAGGACTCATAGTAGAGACGCCTGGCTTCCTTCTGTGTAACAAGGCCAAGCAGGAGATGGAATTCTTCCCAACCATGCAATACTTCAATTCTCCTCAGTACATGTCACCAAAGTCCAAAGGCAGCACTGGAAATAACCTTGTACAAGGAAAGGTGGGAGTGCAAAGTGTAGTGGAAAGAAAGAGGCAAAGTTATATTCTTGTGTCTGATTATACACATGAATATAATTACCTCACACGTACACACAGATAAAGTAATTTCATTGATTTAAAAACAACTAATTTTAAACGCTACACAAAAATATTTGTCTCAAACTAAAATTGATGATTAAACAGAAACAAAGGTCAGGCTTTTGGGAAGAGAGAACGCAAAAACAAAACAAACACAGATGAAAAAAAAAAAAACAGAGAAGAGGGGAAAACTAAAGACCAACATTAGCCACATTAGAATTTCTTGCATCAGTTTTTCTTCCTTCCCACTTAAAAACTTTATTCCTAGAGTTGCTCAGAACCAGATTTGACTTTTTACCCCTAGAAAAGTGCTGGCAAAAAAAGTAAAACCTTTAAAATAGCTTTAAAAAGGGGCAGAACAGGCCCAGTGTAGTAGCCTAGCAGCTAAAATCCTCGCCTTGCATGCGCTGGAATCCCATATGGGCAGTGGTTCTAATCCCGGCAGCCCCGCTTCCCATCCAGCTCCGATTGTGGCATGGGAAAGCAGGCGAGGAAGGCCCAAAGCTTTGGGAACTTGTACCTGCATGAGAAACCTGGAAGAAGCTCCTGACTCCTGGCTTTGGCTCAGCTTAGCTGTGGCTATTGAGGCCGCTTGAGGAGTGAATCAATGTACGGAAGATCTGTGTCTCTCCTCCTCTCTGTATGTCTAACTTTCCAATAAAAAAACAAATAAATCTTTTTTTAAAAAAGAGGGTGGGAAGCAGTAGAGAGAGGTGAGGAATAGCACAAGAGTAAATATCTTATATGTTGGCAAAGTATCCAAACATGAAATAAATTCAAAGAATCAGTATGAAGACAAGCACAGCAGGGCCGAACACAATACTATTATCCATGTGAATGATTCAGATTTTACAATTTTCTGTACAATAATGTTAACAAAATAAACTTTTATATGAGCCTTATCACTAATAAAACACCTCCTAAGGATTAGCTACAAACTAGATAATCTACATGTGAATAAAAGAAACTGATATTAATTTAGGGGAAAGTTCTAGAAGCCTTGCCAGAGTCAACAAGCCAGTTTAAGTAGCTAAAATATCTCTTATGCCTCAGAAAAAGGACTTTTCACTCATTTTCCAATAGACAGAACTCTCACCTGTCAGGGCATTTTCTGATGTGGAAAGCTGTTCACGAAGTTTATCCACATCATCTGGGTGCACCTGATCGTAAAGTGTGCTGCCAAACCATTCAGACTGTGGCTGGTTCAAAACTGGCGTAACGGAGTCCGAGACATAGACCACACGCCCTGTCTCACACGAGACAATGAACAGAAATCCATCTGCTGCCTCCAGGATCAAATGTTTCAGCTCCTGCCCAAGGAAAACAAAGACAAGTTAACACTAAAATCGCAAAGAACAAATATTTCTACTCAGGCTTCGTGTATCTCCATAAATAGCTGCTGCGTCATACCTGAACCACTGGAAGAAATTTCCACCCTAAATGCAAAGCTTTCTTTGACAAGAAAGTTATTGTCAATGGATATTTTCTCAATTTCTTTATTGCTATCATGTTTTGTTCTTTCTCTAAGGATTCAGAAGAGGCAATAAGAAGGCTTACTAACAATCACTGACTCCTTCATCCCAGCCTTTCTAGTCTCTTTAGGATCCTGTTTGACAAATATTCACATATTAGCTTTGCTGTTTTCACTCCCTCCAATTTATCCTTTGATACCAGATACAATCTATTTTTGATGGCTCCCCATTGTGTAAAAAATTAAAATCTAAGTAACACCTGTACATTCCACCCTCCAGTCCAGTCTACCTTATAATTTCCTAAAGTATTCTAAACCCTACTTGACTTTCCTTGGATAACTCAAATATATTCACACTTCTAAATTTCTCCCCAACTTATTCCCCAAATCTAAACTAAGTCTAAATTCTTCAAATTTCCACGTGTACATCTACAGGACTTATTACTATGTCTCTATTACAGAAACCTATTTATTGTTTATTTATTTACATGTCTGTTTCCACCAATGACTAATTCATCATCCTATATGATTGAAGGCACAAAGCTCCTGGTTCTTCTACCTGGAGTTTGTTGAATCGATAGCTATGAGCAAATTAGGGCTTGGAGTGTAGCTCAGTGGCTAAAATCCTCGCCTTGCATGTGCTGGGTTCCCATTTGGGCAGTGGTTCATGTCCTAGCCGCCCAGTTCTCATCTAGTTCTCTGCTTGTGGCTTGGGAAAGCAGTAGAAGATGGTCCAAAGTCTTTGGACTCTGCACCCATGTCAGCGACCCAGGAGAAGCTCCTGGCTCCTGGCTTCAGATTGACTTTGCGAGGCCATTGCAGCCATTTGGGGAAAGAAACCAGTGGACAGAGGATCTTTTTCTTTGTCTTTCCTTCTCTCTACAATTTTATCTTTCCAATAAATATAAATTTTAAAAAAACAAATTAAAATTTCAACATACGTAGCTATAAAATTTGTATTACACATGCCTTAAAATATACTATCCTATTTGCAGAACTCTTATTCAATATACTTTTCAATGATTTGACTAAAACAGCTTTGGGAACCTGCACTGTGGTACAGCAGGTCACAGTTCCTATTTGCTCTACTTCCAAGCCAGCTGCCTGCTAATAAGTCTGGGAAAACACGGTAGGAGACAGGGATGCATATCAAGGGTTCTGGTTGCAGCCTGGCCCAGCCTTGACTGTTGCAACTATTTGGGAAGTAAGCCAGGAGAAAGGCGATAGCCCTCCCACCTGTCCCCCTACTCCATCTTTCAAATAAATAAATCTTACCAAAAAAAAGCTCTAAAAACTTAAAAAAAAAAAAAAGTATGATAGGTAGATTGTGTTCTTCCTTATACTTTCTGTATTAACAAACTTTTCCTACAATTTTTTTATTTTTAATCATTACGAGGTAGCAGTACCCTGAGAAGCTTTTCCTAACCACTGACTCAAGTATATCCACTCCATTCACTCTAGCCATTCCTTCAGTACAGATCTATTCTGACATACATTATTAATTTTAAAAGGTATTCATTCTCTGTATTTCACTACCAGTTTTCACTTTGCTGTGTATCCTGCCATTGACATATTTACACACAGAATGAGTCTGAAAAGCAAAAAGTTTCAGCCATCTCTATTCTTCTCAAAGTGCATTAAATTTGATGGAGCACATCCTCAAACAATGATGGCCTCTGAGGCTCCTATCACTCAATCCAGCAACTGTTTTCAGAAACAAACAACAACAACAAAATCAAAATCAATGTTTTTACATTATCTATAACAAAAAAAGCAAGGAAGAGGACTTTTTCCATTGGTATAACAATTGCACTGATTTCACTGTTGTTCTTCAACCTTGATATATTTATAAGTAAAGCTACAAAATAATTGCAATTTTGCTAAATGGTTTTCATAACACTTTGCTACTTCTCACTGTACCTAAGTCAATGAATGTTACAGGCTAAGGGAAAACTTACTTCTTCACAGACCTGAATTTTTCCTGAAAAGTAGAATTCTTGGGCCTGGCGCGGTGGCGCAAGTGGTTAAGGTCCTCGCCTTGCACGCCCAGGATCCCATATGGGCGCCGGTTCTATCCCGGCAGCCCCACTTCCCTTCCAGCTCCCTGCCTGTGGCCCAGGAAAGCAGTCGAGGACAGCCCAAGGCTTTGGGACCCTGCACCCGCGTGGGAGACCCGGAAGAGGCTCCTGGCTTCGGATTGGCATAGTATCGGCCCGTTGTGCTCACTTAGGGAATGAATCATCGGACGGAAGATTTTCCTCTCTGTCTCTCCTCTCTGTATATCTGCCTTGCCAATAAAAAAATAATAAAAATAAATCTTTAAAAAAAAAGAATTCTTTCCCCTGCCTCGCCCCCCCAAAAAAAATAACTACACAACTTTTACCCACACCCTAGACATAAGTTTTAAAACCCAGAGACCTGATCAGTGAGGAAGGACGGCTTGTAGGAGCCATCCGTGGACGTGTTGCCAGTTCCCCGTAAGGACTTCATATGAGAAACAGCCATGCGTAAGATGGTTAGTTTGTCTGGTTTCCGAGCCAAGGCACTACAGGTTGGTACCATATCTGACAACTCTGTGATGTAAGCTGTCATCTTGTTCCGCCGTCGCCTTTCAATTTCACTATGATTTTCCCTGTATAAAAGAGA
Organism: Ochotona curzoniae; assembly: GCF_017591425.1. NCBI lineage: Eukaryota > Metazoa > Chordata > Mammalia > Lagomorpha > Ochotonidae > Ochotona > Ochotona curzoniae. Next base: position 29,423 of record NW_024466686.1, on the reverse strand, counting down.
GAGAATCCCCACCCACGTGGTCACATCTGGTCATTTGGTAGCAAAAAGAATGACAAGGATACCAAGCAGGCTGCTGGGCAAGGCGGTATTTAGATTTCATGATGCTTAACGTCTCAGAAGCTAAAGTAAGGGTTTGCCAACCTCATGCAGAGCAAGCATAGAAAAGAAACTAACAGGGCAGACAAACGAGCAGGTAACACAATTCCTCTGATGCTCTAGAAACTTCACTTACTATGTACACTATTATTTCCTTGAAACAAAAGATGTTTTAAGAAACAATACTTTAACATGTTTTGTTTCATTTATTTAAATTCTTAAGGGACAACTAATCTCAACTTGATTGACCACATGTTTACTAATTCACTTGTTTAAGCTAGAAAATAAAACAACTGATTTTTGCCTAATCAAGTAAGTTGCTCAATAGCTGACGTAAGAGCTGATAGTGTAGATTTTTGTTGGTTCATAAAGTGTTGTTTTGTTCTGTCTCTCTTACAACACTAGAAGAAAATGGAAAGTTTCTAAAATTCATTTGTCTCACTAATGCCTAAAGTCCTATCATCTTTATCAGGACATAGCACACAAAAGGCTCATAAAGCACTATGTACTACAAGTCTCATATGGGCTCCCAGTCTGGAACAAAGTTAACTGGGGAGCAGGAATGGGGTATAGCAATCAATGCTGTATAAGGCCTAGAAATAGACAATTTGGACACCACCAAGGTGAACAGCACACCTTCAGCAATATTTCCTCAAAACTGAAAAAAGGTATTACTGGGCAAAGAAATAATCAATTGGTTTTTCAAGGTGCATTTTGTGAAGCCCAGGACCTTCCTTGGTTGTTTTCCCTGGGCCTCGGGGGAAGAACCAACAGCATGCTGCACTTCTGCTTCTGGAGAAGCTTTATCACTTTTACTTACTTCAATTACCAGTTAAGGGTCCTTGTTAAACAAGGTTCTTTGTCAAAAGGGGAGCGGAATGACTAACATGTATTTCTTTTTCATGAGAAAAGCTATCTGAGGTCAGCTGTTAAGTGACTGCTTTCTCGGGCTGCTCTCATTCCTGGTACAGAGATTTCCTCACCACAGCATTCCAAACCAGTTTTGAAAGAGTAAAGTATTAGCGTCCAGTGCAGTGGCCTAGAACACTAAGCCTCTGCCTGCAGCACCAGCATTCCACGTGGGCATCCATCCCAGCTGCTCCACTTTCCATCCAGCTCCCTGCTAATGGCCTGAGAAAACAGACTGCCAAAATGCACAGGCTCCGCATCCATGTGGGAAATCTGCAAGAAGCTTCTGGCTCCTGGCTTTGGATTGGCTCAGCTCCAGCCACTGTGGCCATTTGGAAAGTGAACCAGCAGATGGAAGATCTCTCTTTCTCTTTCTCTCTCTCTCTCTCTCCCCCTCCCTCTCTGCCTCCATATCTCCATCTCTCCTTCTCTTTATAATTCTGCCTCTCAGATGAAAACACACAAATCTTAAAAAAAAAAAAAAAGTAGTAGATGGCATGAGTTGAAATGTCAGCAAAATGAGCTTGTGACCCAGTTTTAAAGAAGTAAATGATAAAGGGAGGGGGAAAAAACACAGAAAACCAGGTTTGGCATACTTCCTATAAAATATGCCAAATCACAGAGACCAGAAAACATAGAAACTTGGGCACATTTCTTATATAGTATTTCTGTGTTATGGACAAAAGTCTCCAGAAAGAATTGTATGTCTCCTTTCCAAATGGAGAAAGAAATCATACATGGTACCAGATGTAGTCGGTCTAAGACACATAATTCTACTCTAGCATAAAGCATCTGTATTTCTTTTATCAGGCAGACTTCTGACACTGAGATTCAGAAATCAGATCTTTTAAATAAATAAATCCATATCAAGGCAGGCAAGACATTTCTGGGAAACTAAAACAAAAAATTTAGCCTCCAAAGTTACAACCTTCGTTGTGACATAGTAATAATCTGGCTGTGAGCCAACACAGGCAAAGATCAGTGAGTTTCCTATAAATGTGCATAGGCTGAAGCCCGAATACTCAGATTCAATTCCAAATACAGAAATATTTACTGGTTTTCCGATAATAAGGGCATTTCATGTTAAAAGAACAACTGGCATTGCTGCATTATTTCTGAAACCTTTGGGTTCTTTGGAACTTGATGCTGACATAGGTGAAAATAAGAAAAAAAAAAATAGCAGTTTCTTAAATCCCTAAGTAAAGTTCCCTCAACTCACCAACTTTCTGATGAGGGAAGCCAAAGTTTCTGTTACACCCAAACTTCTAAAAAATCTCGTCCTCTTTTGCCACAGATAAGGAAAGACACAAAGAGAAAGGGGGAAGAAAAGGCAGAGTAAGAAAAAAAGATAGAAAAAGCAGCATCTTCTGCTTCATCATGCTGAAAGACACTGTTCTCCTACCTGGCAAGTCTCTCTTTATCCGCAGAGCTCTGCTCATCATCCGACCTAAAAACAGAATTAATGAACTAAGCTAAATTAAAATAAAAGGGAGGGAGGGACGGATGAAAGAAAGGAAGAAGGAAGGTAGGAAGGAGGAAATCAGGCAAGGAAAGAAGGAGAAAAGCAAAACAGAAACAGAATAATATAGTTGCAGAGTAAAGGTGGAAAAACTGGAAATAAGGCCAAGAATTGTGTCTAAAACTCTAGAAAACCACCAGTTAGGAAAAAGAAAAAAAAGGACAAAGATCAACATCAACACAAGGCCAATATACACTACAAATTAATATGAGCTTGAACACAGAAACCACTTTGTGAGTCAGTCTCTCTAGAGAACAGAATATACAGGGTCTGAAAAGGAACCGATGGAATTCAGGGATGCCACTTTCATACAATACTCCCAATCTGAAGAGAAAATTATATCCACCTACGTGTGCTATTCTATATTGAAAATGCTAAAAGTAAACATGAGTGTCAAAAAAATGATCACAACGCATGCTCAGATCAAAACAACAAACAGGTTTCACTAGAGCAATCAGATAAAACTAAGAACTGTTTTGCCATTTGTCCTCTATCACTGATTTGTTCCTAAAGCAACTCATAATTATCTTAAAATTATTTTTGCATTTCTCTGGAGTAAAGTCACAACATGACTAAATCTCCATTATCAACTCCCCCGCTATAGTACTTAGTTATCACTAAATTTTTGTAGAAAACTAAGATATTTTAAGAGTAGGTGGCAAGTAAGGAAACAGCATAGCATTGGCGGCTCAATGTATCAGTATCCAGTTACTGATTAATTAATTAGTATTCAACATAATAATATGTATTAATCAGTATTTATATAATCAGTATTTTATATATATACATACCAAAACCCCCCCAAAATAAAGCATGACATTAACAAGCTAAAAGATTCCACCCTTAACAAAAATGACACTGACCTAATCAGCATATGGGAAAATATCAATAAAATGGTCAGTAAAATGGCAAAATATAGCGATATGTCACTGCCTGTGGTGCCAGTTCAAGTTCAGGCTGCTCCGCTTCCAATCAGGCACCTTGTTAATAAATCTGGGAAAGCAACAGTAGATGACCAAGTACTTGGGCACCTGCCAGCCGCAAGGGAGAACGGGATGGAGTTCCTGACTCTTGGCTTTTAGCCTGGCCTAACCCCAGCTACTGCAGACACTTGGAGCAAGAACCAGCAAATGAAGATCTCTTTTTCTCTGTTTCTGCCTCTTTGTCACTCTGCCTTTCAAATAAAGAAATCTTTAAATACACACACAGTAACATGGTAATAATGAAAAGTATGTAAAGTTTTACGCATGTGTTCTAAAGAGATAGAACTGAATGCTTTAAGTAGCTTAGAATTTCATGTTTCTTGAAAAACTATGAAGCATTTTATTCAGTTGAGAGAATTCATAGATTTTTCAGCTTGTGAAAACCCTGAATTGAATTTCCAAGAACATGAGGCCAACTGCCTTAACAAATGATATCTCAAAGCCATGAGGCCTATTGCTTAAACATCTAAAACTTTCATTACTATTGTTTTTATTACAATAGATCCATAGTCTCTTATCCACTTCAATATTTTTAAAGAATGACTGTATAAATATTCACACTAAACAGGAAAAAACAGAAGATTAAATTAGTAAGTCATATTTTCTTGGGTTTTGGAATTTCAGTCAGGAGAATAGACTAATAGCACTCAAGGGGAGGGGAAAAGGGCAGGGAGGAGAGGAGAAAGGATAGGAGAGAGGAGGGAAGGACAGGAGAGGAGAGAAAAGGAAATATTCTGAAATTCACTCCATTCCAACTATCATGATACTACTCTGGTGCAGGCATTTACAGTTTTATGGCTATCTGACCATTTCCTATTTGCCTCCATACTACAGTTCTTCTCTTTTATTATTCCTACAAATTGCTACCAGAGAAATATCTCTACAATATAATTTATGCTGCATTCTCTAATTCAAAGCATTTTATTTCCTCAGTGTTTCAAACTACTCTGAGATTTCTTAGCCCTCTACAACAGATTCTCAAAGGATGGTCAACAGACTGGCAGCATTAACAAGGAATAAATAATAAGTAATATATTTTGAAATAATAGTCTATTCACTTTTCAGAGGTGGCCACAAACTTAATTTTTTAAAAAAGAAATAATTTATTGCTTAGTAATGTATTTTGACTTCTAAAAGAAAAACTAGTAGCAATTGAAACAATTTACTCCTTAATAAGAAGTAAAAAAAAATTGCATCATTTTGACAAGTCACATTTTTTTTTTAATAGGAAAGCAGGTAAGGCTATTATTTCCATATTGTTTCCTTCATGTATCTGGGGTAAAGGGGGATATTGAGGGAGAAGCCCTACCCAGTTTCCCACCCACCCCAGGTCCCAGATGTGGGGCATGCTCTGAGATTCTTGCTCAAGTGGTTTTGATAGTTCAACAGTTACAAATCACTGCCAATCTCGCCACTCCAAGCGTGATGAGTTGACAAGTCACATTTAAGCTTAACTTTTAAATCAAAACTCCAGCTTCCATAAAAACTGTTTCTATATTGTCATGCTTTAAAAGAGTAAAAACTATTATCTGTATAGATTTGGCATAACAATTTAATAATTAACTGGAACCAACAATTCCACAGTTTGTATTTCTATAAATATCTAACAAGTACACTCCTTTTGCTATCACATACACAGAAAAACACCATATAATGTACACACTAGTGGTCAATGTAATGGCACGTTAAACTGCCACATGAAATTTTCTTTGTGTTGTTCTGCTTTTTACATAACTAAATCTTTATATATATACACACACCACTAGTTTGAAGCCATGTACCTAAACATAAATAATAATTATTTACAATATTTTTGCACTTTCCAAAATAGTGAAGAACGAACAGAGACATTTACTCTGCTCCAGATAAAATTCAGTATGGTTGACCTGCCTTATCCCCACATCATCAACCAAGATGTTCTACTCCATTACCTGGCAAACCGCTCCTTATCATTAGACATCTGATCGTCATCACACCTGAAGAAGAAAACCAGTATGAGGTGAAAATTTTGTACTTATTATGTCTATTTCATGTTGAAATGAAAACCAGAATGGAAAACAAAAAAACTCCACAGAAAGAAAATAATAAAGCCAATAGAAAAGAATCACAAATCAATCGGTAGAAACAGCATCCCACAGAACTTAAAAAAACTGCTAGGGGAGGGTGTTGTGGCATTGTTGTTAAGCCATCACTTAGGATGAACTTTTAAAAAATCTACAACTGGGTTCAGTGCGGTAGTCTAGTGTCTAATGTGCTCACCTTGAATGTGCCAGGGTCCCATATGGGAATCAGTTCGAATCCCAGCTGCTCCACTTCCCTTCTAACCCCCTGCTTATAGCCTGGAAAAGCAGTTGAGGACGGCCCAAAGCCTTGGGACCCTGTACCCACATGAGAGACCCAGAAGCAGCTCCTGGCTCCTGGCTTTGAATCAGCTCAGCTCCAGCCATTGCGGCCACCTGGGGAGTGAAACAGCGGATGGAAGATCTTTCTTTTTGTCTCTCCTTCTCCCTGTAAATCTGACTTTCCAATTAAAAAACAAAAACAAAAACAAAAACTACAGCTATTATTGGCCTAGTTTTTTTATTTAAAAAAAGATCTATTTATTATTATTTATTTATTTGTTTATTTGAAAGAGTTACAGAGAGAGCAGGAGAGACAGGGAGACAAGGAGACAAGAAACAGAGAGACTTCCCACCTGCTGGCTCACTCCAGAGACACATTTAGGACTGGTCCAGATTTAAAGTAGGAAGTCAAGAACTCCATCCAGGTCTTCCACATGGGTGGCAGAGGCACAAGTACTTGGGACAACTTTCCCTGCTTTCCCATGAACATTACCAGGAAGCTGGATTGGAAGTGGGGCAGCCAGAACATAAATCATATGGGATGCCAGCATCTCGGCAGCACTTAATCTGCTGCATAACACTGCCGGTCCCTCCACTTTACTCGTACAAAACTGCTGTTGCATGTGTCCCTCATCAACTGACAAAAACGTTGTTTAGGCAGCATGGGACTTTAGTAATAACTACCGGATTTCTCAGAAATGGTGACTCAGACAGGCATAAATAAGACAAATTCGAGGATAGCTTTATATTTACATAACAATGTAGTTCCACCAGTATCATTTTCATTATAATTAGGGATTCTTATTTGCACAAATTCCCAATATAAAAAAAGAACAGGTTATATTAAAAAGCCTGTTCTTTGCCACAAACTGAAATTCCTTTCCCCCTTCACATACACTAAGAATCATCAAGTCTCAAGAGACTTCCTGGAGAATTACTTTCATCTGCAACTATGGCTTTATGGTGGCCAAGTCATTGTTGTTTCAGAGCATATTAGGGCAAATTCATCAACTGGTCAATAAAAGAAATATTAGCTTTAACTTTGTGACTATAAAAAGACAAATGTTACTGATTATACTAAGTATTTTAAAACTATACAGTGCCACATACTTTATTATACAGACATCCTTTGGTAAAAACATAAAAACTAATATTGACACAATAACTAAGATACTACTTAGGATGCCTGCATCTTGTGCCAGCTCTGCTTTCAATCCTGCTTCCTGTAATACACACCCTGGAGGCAATGGATGCCAGCTCAGGTAGTTGGGTCCTTGTGATGTGGGAGACACAGACTGAATTCCTGGCTCTGGGCCTTGGCCTGGCCGAGTCCCAACTGTTGCAGGCATTTGGGGTGTGAGTCAGTGGATAGAAGATCTCAGTCTCTGTCTTTCTGCCTTTCAAATCACTCAATCACAACTTAGTTAATAAAATCAATCAATAAATAACAACAAATAAATGAAATCTGGGCACCCACATCAACAAGCGACTTTTTAAAACAATACAGTTCTTTTATTTATCAAATATAGACTATTTGAGTAATATTTTTAACATCAGAAAGAGAAAGGCAGGGTGCAGTTCAGGTTATCTTCCTTTCTTTGGGTCTTTTTTTTTTATTAAAGATTTATTTATTTATTGGAAAGTCAGATATACAGAGAGGAGGAGAGACAGAGACAAAGATCTTCCATCCGATGATTCACTCCCCAAGTGAGCGCAATGGCCGATGCTATGCCGATCCAAAGCCAGGAGCCAGGAACTTCTTCCGGGTCTCCCACATGGGTGCAGGGTCCCAAGGCTTTGGGCTGTTCTCGACTGCTTTCCCAGGCCACAAGCAGGGAGCTGGATGGGAAGTGGAGCTGCTGGGATTAGAACCGGCACACATACAGGATCTGGCGCAATCAACGCAAGGACTTTAGCTGCTAGGCCACGCTGCCGGGCCCCTTTCTTTGAGTCTTAACAGTTCTTTTAACTTGCAAAAAGTTAAGCAGTTGATATTCATCAAGAATATCCCCTCTTAAATAAGCGAATCCCAAAAGGTTAGATACCACATGTTTGCCTTGATTTAACCTGTAATTTTTGTTTGGTTGTTTGTTACTTTTTGAACCTGTCATTGATACTGTCTCAACCCAGGTGTTTTGAAGAATTGAACTTGCATTATTTTTAACATATTGTTTACTCAATACTATGTCAATTAATTCCATAACATTGTATATTGATGCTGATGTTTTGTTGGGGCTTTTAACTGACCGGAACTTTACTCTGTTAGCTCTACCTTCAGACTAGAGAAGGTCTCCCCAAGAAGCCACTGAACTTATCTGGACAATAAGATGCTGGACTTTATACTAGGTATATGCTTGCAATGAAGGAATCTCAACTGAACTTGAACTGTGGTTATGCAGCAAGGTGGAGGAATCCACTATGGGGGGAGGGTTGTGGTAGGGGTGGGGGGAATCCCAGTGTCTATAAAACTGTATCACATAATACAATGTTAATAACAATTAAAACAAATAAATAAAACTTAAAAAAAATAAACAATGATAAACATAGTAGCCCAGGTATCACTTTGAAACAACATGTTCATATTTTTGGAGTATATACCCAATAGAGAATTGTTGAATCAAATGGCAATTTGTGTTTCTAGTCTTTTAAGAAATCTCCATACTGTTTTCCATAGTGTTTAATTCATATTTCCACCATCAGTGTTTAAGCAGTCTCCTTTAAATACTCGATGCAGGGCCTAGTGCAAGAGCTTAGTGCTTAAGTCCTTGTTTGCATGCACCAGAATCCCACATGGGTTTTGGCTACTATTCCAGCTGCTCCACTTCCCTTCCAGCTCCCTGCTTGTGGCCTGAGAAAGCAATAGAAGAAGGCCCAAAGCCTTGGGACCCTGCACCCACATGGAAGATCAGGAAGAAGCTCCTAGATCCTGATTTCAGATCAGCTCAGCAAGGGCTGAGACAGAAACAGCGGATGGAAGATCTTTCTCTCTCTCTCTTTTTCTCTGTAAATCTGCCTTTCAAAAAAAGACAAATCTTTTTTTAAAAAAAATACCTTATGGTGGTCTGTGGAACCTGTTTGTACAATTAAATCTGCTACCCTTATCGGGGGCTAACTCAAAAATGAAAAAAAAAAATAGAATATCCCCTCTTTTTGAAAGATCCTTTCTTGAATTTATTTTTTAAAAAACCCGTATTTAATGTTCCATAAGATTCATAACTCAAGGATACAAAATCCAATTCCTGATAGGAGGAGTGAACAAGTAACAAACAGTATGATAAAGGAGTACATTAATAAATCATACCTCCCATATTCCACTCCTGTAGCCTCCTCCCACACTGACTCAGGAGTTGAACATACGACCTGCTTTGGCCAATGAGATGTTAGCAAATATCATGTATGCAGAAGCTTGATAAGCACCACACACTGACAGGTGCTCTTACAATATAGCCACAGCCAAGGGAAGAAACAGTCTGTCTTCTCTGGGGGTAAAAGACCACAGAGAGGGAAACACCAGCCATCCCAGCTGGGTCAAACCTCTAGTGGACCAGCTAGCTGAATGCAATCTTATGAGCTGGTGTGAGAAAGATCAACAGACTAAGCACACAGATAATTTACAAATCTCTGAGAAACAGCAAGCACCTGCACTAATGGGTAACTGACACAGCAGCCTTGTAAGCCACCTGCCTCTCCTCACTGAAGGCCTTTCTCTGCAACTATTAATAATAGAATGTTTAAAAGATGTTGGGCATAAAACACAAAAATTTACAGTTTTAAGATGAAACAGCTCCTTAAAAAAATTTATAATGTTAATAAATTTAAGAGAAAGTTCTTCAAAAATCTTACCTCAAAAACTTGCTGTTCCCTTCTCCATCATCATCAAAATCCAGCCTAGGAAAGTCAATGAAAAACACTGTAAACATACTACTAATATAATTACCAAAAAAAAATTTTTTTTAATTTGTCAACACAAGCCATCCATGAACTCATTCAAATACAAGAGGGACAGGAGAAACCAAGCAGAAGTCAAAAGAGCTCTTTTACTGCTTTGCCTCAGTGCCAAACTGAGCAAAAGGAAAAAACAGAGTACCTACCGATACCACAACACTACGCTGGGGAGTGGTGCCCATGTGCCAAAGCTTTTGCCTGAAAGTATAACCTCAATGAAAGCAGCACAAATCTACTCAAAATGAACTGAATATTGCTATCAATAATTTGGGTCCTTTTTTCCTTTCAATGGTCTGCTCTAAGTCAGGTGGTACAACTTTCTGAAACATCCTCCATTCTTTTTTGAAAGGCAGAGGCAGTAACAGAAAAAGGAAAGATCGTCCATCTGCTGGTTCATCCTAACTGCTTGTAAAAGCTGGGGCTATGCCAGGGCAAGCCAAGAGCCAGGAACTTCATCCAATCCTCCCCGCTGGGTTGCATGGACCCAAGCACTGTGGCCACCATGTGCTGTCTTTCTAGTCACACTGCCAGTAATCTGGATCAGAAGTGGCCAACATTCCATGTCAGCACCTGTTTGAGTCCAAGCTGCTCCACTTCAGATCCAGCTCCCTGATGAAGTCCTGGAAAAGCAGAGAAGATGGCCAAAGTGCTTGGGCCCCCGTCACCCATTTCCTTCATTCATTGAATACTTATGCAATATATACTACCTTCAAGACACTTCGTTAGGTGATAAAAAATAATAACTTTGCTTTCAATAAACATCATAGATGAATACAAATACAAAACAAATGAAGAGGGGCAGGTGCAATGGCATATTAGCCTAAGCCTCTGCCTGCTGTGCTAGCATCCCATAGGGGTGCTAGTTCAAATCCTGATTGCCCTCATTTCTGATCTAGCTCCTGCACCCATGTGGAAGACCTGGTTGAAGCTCCTGACGACTGGCTTTGAACCAGCCCAGCTATGGCCAGTGTGGCCATTTGTGGAGTGATCCACGGATAGAAAATCTCTCTCTGTAAATCTGTCTTTCAAAAATAAAAACATAATTAATTTTTAGGGGCACAGCGCGATAGCTTAGGGGTTTAAGTCCTCACCTTGCAAGCGCTAGCATCCCATATGGGCACTGGTTTTAATCCCAGTAGCTCTTCTTCCCATCCAGCGCCCTGCTTGTGGCCTGGGAAAGCAGTCGAGGATGGCCCAAAGCCTTGGGACCCAGCAACTGCATGGGAGACCTGGAGGAGGTTCCTGGCTCCTGGCTTCGGATTGGCACAGCATCGACTGTTGCGGCCACTTGGAGAGTGAATCATCGGACAGAAGATCTTCCTCTCTGTCTCTCCTCCTCTCTGTATATCTGACTTTCCAATAGAAATTAAATAAATCTTAAAAAAATTAATTTTTAAAATGAGAAATGGAAAATGCCTTGTGAATGGCACAATAAACATGCTATAGCCATTTAGTGAAAGGAAAGGTGACTTTCAGGGAATTAGGAAAAGTATTAAGTAATAAAGTAGGCCAATCTCCTATTAATCTCTGTACTTTATTAAGCCACAATGTTGTTCATGGTACATCTTAACCCAGTAATAACTGCTGGCATCTCTATGAGTGGGAAAGGAGAACCTAGAAGAAAGAACCTCTAGCTGAGTTGTGAGTGAAGCACATGGCCTAAGCCTTTTACTCCTACTCCTCCTTTCTGAAACCTCCTATCACCTGTCAAAATCTTAGGCTCTTACTCCATTCCTAAGAATTACCCTGAAGAAATAATGTGAAATACAACAACAATACAAAGAAGTGTACTACATTATTAGACATAAAAGCAAAACCTGCAAAGTAAAATATTCAAAAACTAATAACCACATAGGGTCAGTACTGTGGCCATTTCATCAAGCTACAACCTGGGATGCTGGCATCTTATATGGGCACCGAATTCCAGTGGTTCAAGCCTCCACTGCAACACTCCCCATCTGGCACCCTGTTAACGTACCTGGAAAGGCACTGGAAAAAACTCAGGTATGAAGGTGCTCAATATGATAGGGAAGACTTGGATTAGCACCAGGTTCCAAACTTCAGCAGCGCCAGTCCTGGCTGTGGTAGTCACATGGGGAGTAAATGAGTGGATGGAATATGTATAACTTTGCCTTTAAAATAAATTTTAAAATAAATCTTAAAAAAATAATTAGGGGTCAGTGTTGTGGCATAGCTGTTTTTCTACAAGTTTTAGCAGCCCGTGGGGGTGCTGGTTTGAGTTTCCACTTCTTCACTTCCAATCCAGCTCCCTGTTAATGCAACTGGAAAAGCAATAAAAGACGGCTCAAGTGCTTGGGCAACTGTCCGCCTGTGGAAGACCCAGAAGAAGCCCCTGACTTCAGTCTTGCCCAGTTGTAGCCATTAGAACCATTATGGGAGTGGACCACAAGATGGAAGACTTCAGTCTCTCCATTTCTCTCTCTGTATCTCTTTCAAGTAAATAAAAATAAATCTTAAAAAAATAACAATTAATCATTTTTTAAAAATTAAGGGGCCCAGCATGATGGCTCAATGGCTAAATTTTTAATTAATCAATCAATTAATTATAATCTTTAATAAATAATATCTTTAATAAGTAACTAAATAAAATTTTAAGTAAGGGCCATCCTTGTGGCATATTTGATTAAGCCATTGCCTGTGATGTTGGCATCCTATATGGACATCACTTTGTGTTTCATTTGCTCCATTTTTAAAAAATTATTTTATTTTATTTTTGATGAGTTAACGGTTGATTAGGACAAAAAGGGTCCAGGATAAGGGGAAAATGGGTGAGACCATTGTTTCCACATTTTCCTTTCCTTCTTCCTGTATCTGGGAGAAAGGGAGAGACAAGGGGAGAAGCCACACCCAGCCTCCCAACTGGTTCAGCACCCAGGGATGGGGAATGGCCACTCGATGTCATCCCGAAGTCCCTCATGTGGAGCATGCCTCAAGGGTTCTGCTTAAGTGGTTTCAATAGTTCTGAAATGCTGTTGATCTTGCCGATGCAAGGATGAGGATATCCTTCCAAGGTCCATTGGTTGACACAGTCCACCTCTGAGTCTCCATTTGCTCAGATATTTGCTGTCATGCTTCACTGGGGTAGTTGATCAATTTGTTCTGCCCTCTTTCCTCTGCTATGGTACCAGGTGTCTTCTGCAGGCTCCAATGGTCTGACATATCCTCCATATGCCTCTGGGTATGCTGTCCACTGCTCCGTCAAAGCCACTAAGGAGGTCTTGTTTTGACAGATGCACTCCATTGTCAGACCACAGGTCCTGCCATTCTCCCTGTGGTTGGAGTTATGAGTCCAGTTTAGTTGAGGAGATCCTCAATACAATCTCATTCAAGGTGACCTCAGACCTCTCTTGTGTGTGCGCCCACCTGTACGGGGTCCAATTTGTTTTGTCACCCACATCAGCCTATGTAAACATTGGCAATTACCATTGCTAGGTTAGATTTATCTCTAGCCCCATTTCTTATATAAACCAATGGGTGCTGTGGCCCAGCCCAACTCTGCCCACCACATACTCGGCTCTCATGTACACCATCAGCAGCTGCAGCTCTCCCACACCCCCAGTAACCCCCATGGAGCTGGCCACCAGCCTGATTTCTCTGCCTGCCAGCATATGCAGCAGACTGGTCTGGGCAGCCCCACTTCCCATTCAGCTCTCATATACATAATTGGGTGTTGAAGCTTAACTCATCCCAGCCGACTCCACCCTCCAGCCCACACTCATGCCAGCAGGTGCCACTGTCTATCTAGCCAGGCCCACCCCCAGTCCTGGTTCTCATGCTCACCAGTGGGAGCTGTAGCCCATCAGTGCCCACAGTTTCCCTACTGGGCCCACTCCCAGACCTGGATCTTGCACTCTCCAGGTAGTTCTGCAGTCTAGCTCAACAGGACCTGCCCTCTATCCCAAGCACTTGCCACAGCTGATGCTGTGGCAAAGCCCAACCAACTTGCCCTCATTCTGGCTCATGCCTGTATCAGTAGATATAGTCAGCCCAACCTAGCTCTCCCACATTTCATATATAAGCCAACAAGTGTCGTAGCCCTGCCCAGACTGGTCTGTCCCCAGTCATAGCTCTCACGCTCACCAGCAGGAGCAATGGCCTAGCCAGCTGCTCTACTTCTAATCCAGCTCCCTTAGGAAGACGCAGAGGATATTCTTGGACTACTGCCATTCACATAGAGTCCTGGAAGAAACCCTCGGCTCTGTTCTGTCCCAGCCCTGGATTCTGTAGCCATTTCATGAGTGAACCAGTAGATCGAAGATAGTGAACCAGTAGACAAAAGATATCTCTCTCTCTCCACCCTCCTCCCCACCCCCATGTAACTCTGTTTTCAAATAAATAAAAACATCTTTTTAAAAATATTTACATCATTTAAACAACCACTATAAAGTATGCCTATACATCTGGTACCACAGCAGAGAATGGAGAGCAGAACAAATTGGTAAACTACCCCAATAAAATGTTGACAGCAAATATCTGGATGAATGGCAACTCTAAGGTGGGCTATGTCAGCCAATGGACCTTGTAAGACTTTCCTCATAGTTGCAGCGACAAGACCAACAGCAATTTTAGAACTGTCAAAACCACCTGAGCAGAACCTTCAGAGTATGCTCCACATCGAGGACCCTGAGATGATATCAAGTGACCATTCCCCATCCCTAAGTATTGATGTGGTTAGGATGCTGAGTGCGGCTTCTCTTCTTCTCACCCCCCTTTCCCCAGATATAGGAAGAAGAAAAAGAAAATTTGGAAACAATGGTCTCACCCACTTTCCCCTAACCCTCAACCCTTCCCACCCTAATCAACTATGTAAACATTACCAAAAAATAAAGTTTTAAAAATATATTTCTATATCTCCAGCTATAGGCAACTGTCTAGGCTGCCTTGTAACTAGGCAAGTGTTACACTGAAGGAGAAAAGCAGCCAATAGCTAGTGGGCATTATGGGCCCGGTTAATGCCAAATTTATGTTAACTATACCAATATGCCAGCATAGTTGCCTATTCTTTTTTTTTTTTTTTTTTAAGATATGTGGGGAAGGTGGGGAATGCTGGGCTGGGGCATGCCACCCTGGCCCGCAGGTTGGGGAACTACACATTGCTCAGGGGAGATCTGGAGACATATTAGACGGAGAGCATGTTTGACAGGGGTGGAATGACTTCTGGGGTCTTCCATAGACCAGCCCACTGCATTCACAAGTAGGCGAAGGAGCTATGAGTGGTTTAGAGTGGAGAAACTGGAAGGTATGTCTGGGTCAGGCCAAGGTACCTGCCCACTCAGGAGACCTGGGCTGTGCTAAATAGCATTATCCACTGTCCCCTGGCACACACAAAAGCTGGGGGTAGGGGGCATGTCTGGTTGGGCTAGGCCACAGTATCTGCCCTCAAGTGTTGTGGTAAGGGGTGATCCACATGAGGCTAAGCACAGCACCCACTAGAACACAAGAGAACCAGGTCTAGGGGGCAGATTCTGTAGGGGACTTGTGGGCTTGCCCCCGAGGACCACAGCACCTGTCAGTTTGCACAAGAGCTGTGCGTAGTGATGGACTGAGCCAGGCAGGACTGCAGATCTCACTTGACACTCACGGGAGCTAGGGGTGGGAGTGAACCAGACTGGGCCTGGCTGCAGCACCCATCAGGCACATGCAAAGGTCAAGACTTTGGACAGATCATGCCAAGCAGGGCTGCAACACCCACTAGCATGCATGAGATCCAGGTCTGGGGCAGGCCTGGTAGGATAGCTTGGGGAATTCCCTACTAAGCTGCACCTTCTGCTGGGGAGCACAGTGGCCAGAGCTTGGACAGGTTAGGCAAGGCAAGGCTGCACCATTTGTGTGGGTTGGGTCTGGGGCAGGCTGGGCGAGGCCAGGCCACAGTACCACAGTACTCACTGGCTTGCACAAAAGCCAGGATTGGATGCAGGCTGCACCCAGCTGGGTTAGGCTACAACACCCACCAAGGAGAGCTAAGACTATGGTGAACCATGCCAGGCTAGGTCAAAACAAGCACAAAATTCAGTTTGGAAGGGGAACTTTGGGAACTTCTCTGCTAGGCTGCAGCTCCCACTGGTGAGTACAAGAACAGGGGCTATGGGCGGACCAGGCTAGGCAAGACTGCAGCTGCCACTGGCACTTATGAAAGCCAGAATGGATGTGGGACAGACTAGGCTAGGCCACAAAATCAACTGGTTCACATGAGATGGGTCTGGGTCTGGGCCAAGCTGGGGTAGGATGTAACACCCATCGGCAAGTACGGGCCAATTGGCCTAAGCTGCAGCACATGCTGGCAGGTGGAAAAACCAGAGCTGAGGGCAGGCCTGGTGGGGTTTATTGGGAGGTCACCCCAACTAGGCTACAGCACCCGCTGCTGTTCATGAAGACTAGGCCTGTGGCAGTCTGGGCTGGGCTAGGCCATTAGTTCACATGAGACGGGGCTAGGGGCAGAACTGACCAGGCAACTACATCAACCTGTATGTATGTTGACTGCTACAGGTGACAGAATGAACTGACACTGCACTGACTCACACACTGTCTGAGGTCATCCCAGGCAAGGTTTCTTGGGGGACTCCCCAGCTAGATGGCTGGACTCAAACCCTGGCCACAGGGAAAATCACAATACATGTGGTTCAATCTTAGATTGTGTGTGTCAGGACTGAGCCTCCTCAGTTGCTTCTGCCTGTACAGTGACAGCATGCCCAGATGCACATGGGGGACATGACACCCAGGACATCTAGGTCAGCAGAGGACACTAAGTGCCTCGCCAGAGGATGGGAAGCAGAACAGCTTGGACCACACTCCTGGAAAAGCTTTGCAACATGTTCCTGGGCCTATGGATGAACCATGGTGGAATTGGTCAGCCAACAGATCTTGGAAAGATTTTCTTGAGCCTGTTGCAACAAAGCTGACAATGTTTCAGAACTATCAAAACTACTTAGTAACACCTTCAGAACACTCTTCCCCATGTCAGAGTCTCTAAGGTATCATCAAAGAACTATCCCCCAACCTCAGGTGCTGATGTAGTTTGACAGCAAGGAGGGAGTGGCCCCCACTCCTTCCCCTCTTTGAGCATAAGAGGAAAAAAAATTGAAACATTTGTCCTATCCACCTTCCTCCATTCCTTGACCGTCCCTCCAATTGGAGACCCACTTGGGCATGCATCCCTTTAAACTATGTAAACAATATTAAAAATAAAAGAAAAAAAATTTTAAATGACATCTTTATAGAATGCAACAATATGAAAAAGGTTATGTACTTAAAAGGTTTTTATATATGTATATTTATATATATGTACATTTACATACATATGGTAAGATGAAAAGGTCAACCATACAAAACTATGTAATTATATGATGTAACTATTAAGAAATTTATATACAGAAGAAAGATGAGAAAATGCATTAAAAATTAATGGTAGAGACAGGCATTTAGCTTAGCAGTTAAGATGTCCATTGAGGGGCTAGCATTGTGACACAGTGGATAAAATAGCCATTTGAAATGCTGTCATCCCATATGGGTGCTGGTTAGAGTCTTGACTGTTCCATTTCCAATCCATCTCCCTGCTAATGGCCTGAAAAAACAAGTGGAAAGTGGTCCAAGTGTTTGGGCTCTTGCCACTCAGAAGGGAGACCTGGATGAAGCTCCTGGCTTCTAGCTTCAGCCTGGATCACTGCTGGCTGTTAACAACCATCTGGGAAGAGAACTAGTAGATGGAAGATTACTCTGTCTCTCCCTCTCTCTCTGCAGCTGACTTTCAAAATAAACAAATGTTAAAAAAAAAAAAGGAGTAGACTCTGAGGCCAAATTCCTAAATTTCATATCCCAGATTCGACACTAACTTTAGGTTAAAAAGTTGGGTTACTTATTCACTCTGAAACTCAGTATCTGATTTAAAATGAGTAATTCCTGAACACATAACATGGTTTAATATTTACTTATGTTGCTACTTAACCCAGGTATCACTCCTACATTACTACTGGTAGGATAAAACATAAAAAATAGTTACAATCTTAGGGCCCAGCCGGTGGCACAGTGGTTAAGGTCCTCGCCCTGCATGCCCGGGATCCCATATGGGCGCCGGTTCTAATCCCTGCAGCCCCGCTTCCCATCCGGCTCCCTGCCTGTGGCCCGGGAAAGCAGTTGAGGACAGCCCAAAGCTTTGGGACCCTGCACCCGCGTGGGAGACCCGGAAGAGGCTCCTGGCTTCCACTGTTGCACTCACTTGGGGAGTGAATCATCGGACAGAAGATTTTCCTCTCTGTCTCTCCTCTCTGTATATCCGCCTTTCCAATAAAAAAAATAATAATAAATAAAATAAATAAATAAAACTTGTGGATAAAAAATTTATCTTAAAAAATAAATAAATAAAATAAAAAATTAAAAAGTTACAATCTTAATTACAAAATTATTAAAAGCAAAATGGAAACTTAATACCAAAATATGGATAAGATACTACCCTTTAACACAACCTCTTTTTTGAGGTTTTTTCCCCTACTCTCTACCAATCACGTGATACACCCATGACTTAAAAACACTGTACTTGTTCCCTTCTCACGAAACTCAGTATATTCGATCTTGTATTATACTTAAGTATGTAATGATTATCTTTAACAAACATGCAAAACTTGGAGTCAGGACTACATCTTTACCTTTGCATCCCACTAACAATCAGATAACATTACATATTAATTATGCATTTAATAAATAGCATTGAGGGATGAGCATTTGGCACAGCAGGTAAGACACTGCCTAGGATAACCTCACCCCCTACTAGAATGCTTAGGTTTATGTTCTGATTCCTTTCCCAAATCCAGCTTAATGCTAACATACACCCTAAAATCCAGGTCCCTGACCCTTAGGTAGGAGATCTGGATTTAGTTCTGGGCTCCCAGTTTCAGCCTGGCCCAATCCCAGCTGTTAGAAACATTTGAAGAATAAACCAACAGATAAGAACTCTGTATCTGTTTCTCTTTCAAATAAATAAAATTAAATTTAAAAAGTACAGGTTGGTGCTGTGGTGTAGTCAGGCTAAGCTTCAGCCTGTAATGTTGGCATCTCATATCTGGGATCTGGGCTGCAGCTGTAACATTTCTATCATGCTCCCTGCTTATAGCCTGGGAAAGCAGCCAAGAATGGCTCAAGACTTTGGTCCCCTGCACCCACATGGCAGACCTGGCTCCCACATGGACCTGGCTCCCGGCTCCTGACTTTGGCTCAGTTCTGGTCATTGCAGTTATTTGGAGAGTGAACCAAGGAATGAAGACCTCTCTCACTGTCATTGCCTATCTCTTCCTCTATCATTCTGCCTCCCAAATAAATAATTGGATCTTCTTTTAAAAAAACAAATGAATTTTTTTAAAAAAAAAAGTAAAACCCATGGAGAGTTATATGATAGCAGAATAGTAAGTAACCAGATAAAATGAGTGGACCAGAAATAGCCAAGAGGTTCTGCAGTTAATGAAATGAAGTCATTTACAGAAGAGACACTCACAACTTCATACAACTTACCCTGGTCGCCGCTTAATAGCCCTCTGGACAATGGCTGCTCCACCTTGAATCCCGGGCCCAGGGTTTCCAGAGGCAATGGCTGCACCTAGTGATGGTACATCTGATGTCATTTCTGTCAGGAAAAAAGAAAAAAAAAGGAAATACACAAAAAAAAGATGGCCCTTAAAAAAAAGGTATCAAGCTGGCTCAAAGAAAGGCTCAAACTATACATCAAATCTAAGTAGGACCAGGAAGCCCAAAAGAGCATTTCCAAAAGAGCATTTCCAAATTGTTCTTCCTGAAACTCATTAAAAAGATTTTCCCACACTTCAGCTTCTATTTAACACTTTAGAAAGCAAAATAGTACATTCTGCAATCTTCACTTCCAAAAGCTCGTAACAGTGATGCAATACTAACTTGAAGTACATACAAAATTAGTTTATAGATTTCATCCATACAGGATTTATAATTTTTTATTTTTTTAGTTATTTTAATTGGAAAATACAGAAAACTCAGAAATAAAAAAGTCACCTAGATGCCACTACTTCATCTCATGTAGAATAAAACTGACGTCCTTTATTTTTTCTCTATCTTCCTGACACCTTTCAATTCAGTCACACTTTGCGTGTGCCCGGCTACTCAGTCGGTAGAGCATGAGACTCTTAATCTCAATTCAATAACACACTGTAACTATCTCTCAGAGCCAAGTCCACTTTACCTCTCATTTGCCTCAGTTCATATATACCTGTCACTGTAATCAAAAACAGACACATTTTGGCTTAGTAAAAAAAAAGTCTTCTTCTAATTATGCTGTGTGAAAATACAACACAGCAAAATTTGTGAGACACAACTAACGCTATACTCAAAGGAAAATTTTTACTAGTAAAATATTTTTATTAGCAAACAAAAGGTTAAACCCATCTAAACATTCACCCCAAAGAGTACAGAAAAAGAACAAAACAAAGCAAAAGCAAACAGAATGAAGGAAACAATAAGAGACAGAAATAAATCAATTTGAAAACAAAATACCAATAAAGAAAATCAATGATACAGGGCTTATTCTTTAAGCAGTTTGATAGTAGTGACCAAAAACAAACAAACAAACTACCAATATTTGAAATTGAAACATCACTACTAATGCCACTGAATACATCCAAAGGAATAGTGAATATTAACTTACACAAATAAATTTAATAATTCAAACAAACTACTTTCCTTAAAAGTTTCCCTAAGTATTTTCATTATAAACAAAAGTACAATCTATAACAATGATTCAATATAAAATGCATAATTTGAGTGGTCTGTAAACTTAAGAAAATTCTATTTGGGGGCCCAGCACAATAGTGTAATGGTTAAGGTCCTCGCTTTGAACACGCCAGAATCCCATATGGGCGCCAGTTCTAATCCCGGAGCTCCACTTCCCAGGCTTGTGGCCTGGGAAAGCAGTCGAGGATGGCCCAAAGCCTTGGGACCCTGCACCCGTGTGGGAGACCCGGAAAGAAGTTCCTGGCTCCTGGCTTCGGATTGGTGCAGCACCGGCCATTGCAGCCACTTGGGGAGTGAATCATCAGACGGAAGATCTTCCTCTCTGTCTCTCCTCCTCTCTGTACATCTGCCTTTCTAATAAAATAAATAAATCTTTGAAAAAAAAAAAAGAAAAGAAAATTCTATTTGGAACTTTAAAACTCCCATAAATGAAATTGCCAGGCCCAGATGATTTTACTGGAGAATTCTATCAAGTCATTAAAGAGAGTAAGCACGATGCAGTAGCATAGTGGCTATAGTCCTCTCCTTGCAAGTGCTGGGACCCTATATGGGCGCTGGTTCTAATCTCAGTGGCCCCGCTTCCCATCCAGCTCCCTGATTGTTGTCTGGGAAAGCCATCGACGATGGTCCAAAGCCTTGGTACCCTGCACCTGCATGAGAGACTCTGAAGAGGCTCCTGGCTTCGAATTGGCCCAGCTCTGGCCATTGCAGCCACTTGGGAAGTGAACCAGTGGACAGAAGATCTTCCTCTCAATCTTTCCTCCTCTCTTGCTGTATATCTGATTTTCCAATAAAAATAAATTTATTTGGGCTCAGAGCAATAGTCTAGTGGCTAAAGTCCTCGCCTTGCATGCTAAAGTCTGTCCTGATGTGCCGGGATCCTACATGGCTGCTGGTTCTAATTCCAGAGGCCCCACGTCCAAAATAGTCAAGGACAGCCCAGGGCTTGGGACACTGCACCCACGTGGGAGAGCCACAAGAGCCTCCAGGCTCCTGGCTTTGGATTGGCTCAACTTCAGTCATTGCAGCTGCTTGGGGAGTGAATCAAAAGACAAAGATCTTACTTTCTGTCTCCCCTCCTCTCTATATATCTGCCTTTTCAATAAAAATAAATAAATGGATAATTAAATCTTAAGGGGGGGGGGACCAACACCAATTCTACACGTAACAACTGAGGAAGAAGATACCTCCAAATCTTACAAATTCAGTATTATTTTCATGACAAAACCAGGCAAAAACAGTCAGAAAAAAGCAAAATAAGAGCCCACTCTCCCTCAAGAAAGAAGATACAAAAATCATGACAACTTACTGAAATACAGTATTTTTAAAAAAGAATTTAACATGGCCTGGCACAGTAGCCTACAGGCTAAAATCCTCGCCTTACATGCACCAGAATCCCATACGAGTGCCAGTTCTAATTCCGGCAGCTTTGCTTCCCATCCAGCTCCCTGCTTGTGGCCTGGGAAGGCAGTGGAAGACAGCCCAAAGCCTTGGGCCCCTGCACCCACGTGGGAGACCTGGAAGAAGCTCCTGACTCCTGGTTTTGGATCAGCGCAGCTTCGGCTGTTGAGGCCACTTGGGGAGTGAACCATCAGACAGATCTTTGTCTCTCCTCCTCTCTGTATATCTGCCTTTCCAATAAAAATAAAATAAATCTTCATTTAAAAAGAATTTAACAATATATAAAAGAAGTATACAATGCAATGAAGTTGAAGTTTATTCTAGGGATGCAGACGAGTTCAATATTTGGTAATGAATGTAATATACTGCTTTAGTATGAGAAAGAAAAAACAGCTTATCATCGAGTGCATAAATATCACTGGACAAGGATGGTATTGTGGTGTGGCAGGTAAAACCACCCCACCTATGACAATGGTATCCCACCTCAGAGTACTAATTCCAGACCTGGTTCACATCTGATCAAGCTTCCCACGATGCAACTGGGAAAAGCAGCAGAAGATGGCTCCAACACTTGAGCCCCTAGTCATCCATGCCGGAGACTGGGATGAAGTTCCTAGCTCCTGGCTTCAACCTGATCCAGTCCCAGCAGCTGTATCAATTTGGGAAGTGAATCAGCAAACAGTAGATCTCAATCTCTCTTGATCTCTATCACTCTCTCTCTTTATCCCTCTTCTTTCCCCTGTCATTTTGCACTCTGCCTGCCAAATTTGTTTCTAACAAATCTTTTAAAAAACCATCTGAGGGAGCCAGGCTCAGTGGCTAAACCCTCATCTTGAATGTGCCGGGTACCCATACAGGCACCAGTTCACTTCCCATCCAGCTCCCTGCTTATGACCTGGGAAACAGTAGAGGATGGCCCAAAGCCTTGGGACCCTGAAACAGCACAGAAGACCCAGAAGAAGCTCCTGGCTCCTGCCTTTGGATCAGCTCAGCTCTGGCCATTGTGGCCACTTGGGTACTGAAACAATGGATGAAAATATGCACGATCTGTCTCTACTTGTCTCTTAAAATGTGTCTTTCAAATAAAAAATAAAAATCTTTAAAAAAAATCTGAGGGGCCAGGGCTCATGGCCAAACAAGTTAAGCCTCCAGCTGTGACACAGGCATCCCCTATGGGCAACCAGCTACAGTCCTAGCTGCTCCACTTCTGAGCCAGCTCCCTGAAAATGCAGCAGCAGAGAGCTCAAGTGTTTGGACCCCTGCACTCCCACAGTAAACCAAGATACTTCAGGTACTCCAACATGGTGTATGACACCTTTTTTCCATCCCCTCCCCTTTCCTCTTATTCTCTCTTCTTCCCTCCTTTCTTTCCTTCCTTCCTTCCTTTTTTTCTTAAGTATTCACCTATTTAAAAAGCTAAGTGTCCAAGAGAGAATGCTTCCACCTGTTGATTTGTTCCTTAAATGGCTGCAATAGTCAAGTCTGGGATAGGCCAAAGCCAAAAGCCAGGAACTCATCTGCAACTCCCACATGGAAAGCAGAAACCCAAGACCTTTGGCCATAATCCACAGCCTCTGAAGCATCTTAGCAGGAAGTGTGACTGGATGTTTAGAAATCATGGTGGGACTTGACCTTAGGCACTCCAGAAAGTGATGCAGACATCCAACTCTGCTGTCCTACATCTGTCCCTAAAAATAACTGTTATTCCACTTTCCCATGAACTGAATTTTTTTATTTTATTGTTTTGAAAGGAAAATATAGAAGGAAAGAGAGAAACAGATCTCCCATCAGCTGGTTCACTCCCCAGAAGTCTGGAACTCAATCCAGGTCTCTCATGTTAGTAGCAGAGACTGAAGTAAGTACTTGAGTCCTCACTGAACTGCTTCGCAGTATATGTATTAGCAGGAGGCTGGAACTGAGTCTGGAGCCAGGACCCTAATCCAGGCTTTCCGATGCAAGATAAGAGTATCCCAAGTGGCATCTTAATCATGGTGCCAAACAGCCATTGTTTTCCATTAACTTTTTGACATTCACTTATAAGAACCCTTATTACCAACATTTTTTTGCAACATTTTATTATGCTTTAAACTGTACCCACATGGGAGACCTGGAAAAAGCTCCTGATTCTCAGTTTCAGATCAGCCCAACTCTGGCCATTGCAGAAGTGAATAAGTGGATAAAAGCTCTGTCTCTTTCTCTCTCTCTCCTTTCTGTAACTCCTATTTTCAAGCTCAATAAATAAAATCTTTTTAAAAAATATTTATTTACTTATTTCATTATTGGAATGCCAGACATACAGCGAGAAGGAGAAACAGAGAAAAAGATCTTCTGTCTGCTGACTCACACCCCAAATGGCTGCAACAGCCAGAGCTGAGCCGATCCAAAACCAGCAGCCAGGAGCTTTTTCCAGGTCTCGCACACAAGTGCAGGGTTCCAAGGGTTTGGGCCGTCCTTGACTATCTTCCCAGGCCACAAACAGGAAGCTGGATAAGTACTAGGGCAGCCGGGATTAGAACCAGCACCCATGTGGCATCCTGGAACGTGCATGGTGAGAACTTTAGCCTGCAGGCTACCGTGCCAGGATCCAATAAATAAAATCTTTAAGAAAATAAAATAAATAAATAATGGACAACAACAACAACAAAAAGAGTTCACACCAATATAACAGCTAAAGTAATATTCCCAATATAAAACACAGGATAAGCTTTACCACATGGAATTTTGCAAAAAGTTCTGTAAAAATTTTAAAAATAATATTGAAACTACAAGAAAGGGGCCAACACTATAGTGTAGTGGTTAAGTCAGCACCTACAGTGCCAGCATCCCATGTGGGTGCTGGTTTGAGTCCCAGCTGCTCCACTTTCAATCCAGCTCCCTGCTAACACGCCTGGGAAAGGTGAAGGGAAGATGAACCAAGTGCTTGGCCCCTGCACCCACATGAGAGACCCAAAGTTCTTGGCTCATGGCTTCAGCCTGGCCCAGCCGCTGCACTGGAGGAGTGAGCCAAAAGATGGAAGGCTTCTCTTTCTTTCCCTCTCTCCATAACTCTGCCTTTCCAATAAGTAAAATAAAAATTTCTTTAAAAAAAAAAAAGCACAAACAACAAACGTAAATTGAATGTCATCACAATTTAAAGCTTTTATGACTCAAGAATAGCATCAATAGAGTGAAAAGGACACCAAAAAAGGAGAAAAATATTTGTAAATCACAAACAGAATTTCTACAATTCAACAACAAAAACAAATGATTAAAAAATAGGCAAATGGAGTCTATGGCACAGGAAGATACTGCCACCTGTGTTGACAGTTTCCAGGTGACTCTCAGCTCTCCATTTCTAATCTAGCTCCCTGTTAATGTGCTTAGGAAAACAGCAAAGGTGGCCCAAGTGCTCAGGCCCTTGCATTCACCTGAGAGCTGGATGAAGCTCCTGGCTCCTGGCTTCAGACTGGCCCATCTGCAGCTGTGCAGCTATTTAAGAAGTGAACCAGTGGATAAATGATCACTCCCCTCTGTCTCTCCTTTCTCCATAAATCTGCCTTTCAAATAAAAATAAATAAATATTTTTTAAAAAGATATTTGTATAATCCACATTCATCCACAGCAGCATCACTTAAGACTGTTTTTTGATTTATGAAGAGAGGGAAAGAAAGATAGTCTATCCATGGTTCATTCCCCAAATGGCTGCAACAGCCTAAGGTAAGTTGATTTGAAACTAGGGAGCCAGGAGCTTCTTCTGGATCTCCCACATGGGTGCAGGCTCCCAAGGTTTTGGGCCATCCTCCGCTAGTCTCCAAGGCTACAAGCAGGGAGCTAGAAGAAAAGCAGAGCAGTCAGGAGAGGATCATCCAGCTGAGCCAACGCACCGGGTCCAGCAGCATCACCTAGAAGAGTAGTGGAGAGTAGTCCTGAGGTCAGTGCTGAGGCATAGCAAGTAAAGCCACTGCCTGTGGCACCAGAATCCCACAGAGAAACCAGTTAAAGTCCCAGCTGCTCCACTTGCAATCCAATTGACTGCTAATGTGCCTGGCAATATCACAGATGACTCAGGTACTCAGGCCCCTCCACTCATGTGGGAGAGCTGGAAGAAGCTTCTGGCTCCTGACTTCAGACCAGCCCAGCTCCAGCAGCTGCAGCCATCGGGGAGTGAACCAGTGTATGGAAGATTTCTCCCCTCTCTTTCTCTTTGTCCTCTCCTCCCTCTCTCCCTCTCCCTCCCCTATCTGTAACCCTATCTTTCAGATAAATAATTCTTATAAAAAGGAGACGGTATACATAACAATTCAAGTGTCCATCAACAGATGAATGTGAATGAATAAACAAAATGTGATATATATTACAATGTAATTGTTATTCAACCTTTTTAAAGGAAGGAAATTGTGACACATTAGACAACATATATAAACTTTCAAAATACTATGTAAAGTGGAATATGCCAGTCACAAAAGAACAGACACTATGAGGTACCTACTACAGAAAACAAAGTAGAATGGTGGCTGCCAAGGAGTAGAAAGAGGAGGGAGGTTCTGGCATAATAGCTCAAATGGCTAATCCTCCCCTGCAAGCACTGGAATCCCATACGGTCACCAGTCCTATCCTATTTACTTCAATTTCCATCCAACTCCTGCTCATTCCTGCCTATGTCCTAGAAAACAAGTAGAGGAGGGCCCAAAGCCTTAGGGCCTCTGCACCCACGTGACAGACCTGGAAAAAGCTCCTGGCTCCTAGTTTCAGATCAGCTCAGCTGAGACTGTTGCAGCCATTTGAAGAGTGAAACAGTGGCTGGATCTGCTCTCTTCTCCATAAAATCTGCCTTTACAATTAAAATAAATATTTTAAAAACTAAGAAATATGAATGAAAGAGGAGTTTTGCTTGGTAAGAATTAAAATTCAGCTTTGTAGATAAAGAATACTGGGCCTGGCACAGTAGCCTAGTGGCTAAATTCCTCACCTTGCCTGCACCAGGATCCCAAATGGGTGCCATCGCATTCTGGCTGCTCCACTTCCCACTCAACTCACTGCTTGTGTTCTGGGAAAGCAGTTGAGGACAGCCCAAAGCCTTGGGACCCTGCACCCACATGGAAGACCCAGAAGAAGTTCCTGGCTCCTAGTTTTGGATTGGCTCAGCTCCGGCTGTTACGGCCATTTGGGAAATGAACCAATGGATGGAATATCTTTCTCTCTGTCTCTCCTTCTCTCTGTAAATCTGATTTTCCAATAAAAATAAATTTAAAAAAAAAGATAAAGAGTCCTAGAAATGGAGGATAGTAACAGTTGTACAACAATACAAATGTACTTAGTGTCACTGAATCATATAATTAAAAATGGCTTAGATGGAAAATTATATTGTACTTGCCATAATAAAAAAAAATTCAAATATATTTTTAAAACCTAAAGTGATTCTACATCACTGAAATGAAAAACTATTGGGGGAGGAACCAGATGGACATGTGGCAGCCCCCACCAGCACTAAGTGTGTGGTGGACAGTGGGGTCGGTTGCACTGAGCTAGTCTGCAGCACCCACAGGTGTGTACAAAAGCCAAATGGGATGTAGGACAGACTGGACCAGCGTGCTGCACTCACCATCATGTGCAGGAACCAGAGCTGGAGGTGGGCCTGGTAGGAATTATTGGGGGCCGCATCAACTGGGTTACAGTTCCAACTGGTGTACATGAAGGCCAAGTGTGTTATGGCAGGGGTGGGGGACACAGAATCCAATGGTTTGTATAACAGATGGGGCTAGAAACAGATCTGTACTCTGACTGCAGAGCACACCTGTCAGAATGGGCCTCCTTGGTGGATAAGGATAAAGCAGAGGATAGCTTCCCAAAACATGCATAGGGACATGACAACCAGTTCACTGAGGACTACAGAGGACATCTAGTACAACAGAGGGCAGAACAACCTGGACAACTCTCCACACCAAGCTTTAACAGAAAGCATCTGGGCAAATGGAGACTCTAAGGTGGACTAGGTCAGCCAACAGACCTTGGAAGGGTTTCCTCATTCTTGGGGCAACAAATCAACAGCATTTCTGAACTATCAAAGCCACTTGGGCAGAATCTTCAGTGCATGCTCCACATCGGGAACCCTGAGATGGCATCTGGTGGCTATCCCCCATCCCCGGGCACTGATGCAGTTAGGATGCTGGATGTGACTTCTTCCCTTCTCTCTTCCTCTCCCCCAGACACAGAAAGAGGAAAAAGACAACTGGAAACAATAGCCTCATCCACATTTCTCTATTCTTCGACCCTCCCCATCCTAATCAGTGGTCTACATGGTCATGCATCCGTCTCAACTATGTAAACATTATTGAAATAAAACTAAGGTCTTGGCACAGTAGCCTAGTGGCTAAATCCTTACCCTGCAACTGCCAGGATCCCATATGGGTGCTGATTCACGTCCCAGCTGCTCCACTTCCCACCCAGCACCCTCTCTGTGGCCTGGGAGAGCAGTAGAAGATAAAGATGTCCAAAGCCTTGGGACCCAGCACCCACATGGGAGACCTGAAATAAGCTCCTGACTTCGGATTGCCTCAGCTCCAACTGTTGCAGCCACTTGGAGAGGGAACCAGTGAACAGAAGATCTTTCTCTCTATCTCTCCTTCTCCCTGTATATCTGGCTTTACAATAAAAAAAAATTTTAAGTTTAAAAGTTTAAAGTTTTCTACAACAAATAAATTATTTTAAAGAAATGGAAAACTACTATACATAATTAAATGTAAAACAAGCTATAGAATGAAATACACTCTCTTAATACTACAACAAAACTCTAGAGGACTTTTATTTATAACATGCCTACTAGATGTCAGACACTGTTACAATTTCAGGAAATAAGCAGAAAAGACAAAAAGCCTAACCTTTATGAATATTTCATGTTAGCAGACAAGAAAGACAAACAAAAGATATCAAAATGTAAGTTAGGGTGACAATACAAAACCTTCATTATATAGGTCAAAATAGAAAATCATCGATAACGTTATGTTGGTTCAATCTGGCATGTTAGCAGAAAAAAATAAACTGGAGAAATTATATAAGAAGAATATAAAGGCTCAAGAAGGTTATAATTGTATATAGTAAATGAAGGAAGGCAGGCAAGCAGGCAGGACTTACTCCAACTAATATCTAAGGAAAGATCAGAAGGAAGTGATAGAATAAACGATTAAGTGTCTTGGTAAAACGCATTCTAGGCCAAGTGCGTAGACAGAAAGGTAAGAGCATGCCTGGTAAATTCCAGAAATAGTGAAGATAATGCAGTTAAATATAAATAAATATCCCAAAATAAGTTATTAATATTAGCTATCTTTATGATAACATTTAGAGACCTCCACATTTGATTTTTCTATATATTCATGTTGTTTCCATTTTATTTACATTATTTTTATAATCAAGATACATGCTCTCAGTTAACAACAAAAAATCTGGGCAGGCATGATGATTCAATTGACTAATCTTCCCTTTGCAAGA